>NC_089816.1:22305832-22455832 GCF_029633855.1 Hoplias malabaricus | reverse complement strand
TTCTGTCCCAGCACTAATAGTCAGGTGTCAAAATAAGTGAATGGAGAGTCTGTAAATCTGACATGTGACTTGTGTCAGCCAATCAGGGGGGTGTCCTGAGCCTCTTCAGGGAGAAACTGTCTGACTTTGTGAAGCGCTTTCTTTTCAAATCAGTTTCTCAAAGCATCAGTCGACTGGGAGACGATGGCGGCTTCGGTCTGGATCCTTATTTTGTCGGTCTTTAAAATCTGTAAGAGATTATTTTGCTTTTATTGGTATTTAATAACTGTTTAAAAGTTAATGTAAAGGGTCTGTTTCCCAAATTACTCTGAGAAACTTTGCAGAATTCTTTTTAGTTTCAGGGAAATTTTTTTTAAAAGCAGGTTTTTGTAAGAACTGTCAATGATTTATTCTTATTTATACAACATTTTTGACAAAATTAACTGCTCATGCATCAATTAATGAACATATTTATAAATATTTTCATAGAAATAAAGAGAAATATTAGCGTTAAACCTCACAATTATAAAACTGTACATATTGAGGGTTTATTATTATTTTTATTTAATTTAATAATGTAATTAATTATTAATGATACCTCTCACAGACCCCGCAGCAGCTGTGAATATTTTCCAGAGCGAGTCATTTGTCTCGACTAAACCCGGAGAAGCTGTGACTCTTCGCTGCACGCTGGGAGACCAGGAGAAAAAGGAAAACGTGTTTTGGTACAAACAGCCTCCGGGAGAGAAACCTCAGGAGCTGGGGATTTCGAAGCCAATGAGTAATGAACTATTCTCCTCACAGTTAAATAACTCAAGCTTTAAGCTGGAGAGAGCAGAGCACATCATCAGTCTGATCATAACACACCCAACACAGGAGGACGAAGGGACGTATTACTGTGGACTGTCTGTAATGAACGTTCTTCGGTTCTCCACTGGAACATACCTGGCTGTTACAGGTAACTGCACGTCTTCACACTTAGTCGACCTTTCTAACCTGTTTAAGGACAAAGTGTGTGAAGCGTTTGTTTGTTTGTTTGATTGATTGTTTGTTTGTTTGTGTAGAATATTCCGAGTTCTAGAACTGTTTTTTGTTGTTAGTGACTTTCAGATCAACTGAGCTTTAAATCTGAATTGAAATGTGGATCGCACTGAAAGGTGATTTGGTGTAAACTGGGATCTGGTGAGGCCCAGGCACTAAAGTGCAGTGTAATTATTTGGTGTAAAACTGGGAGAATGAACCCAATCTTAGAAAAGATGAACCCACTCTTCAGTTCCACACACTGAAGGTCATTAACACTCTGCTCCAGTGTAACGTCATGAGAGAGAGAGAGAGAGAGAGAGAGAGAGGCTATTAATTTTTTTTTCATCCTTTGAGTAAATACTGAATTTTTTAATAGAAAATGACAGTGCAATTCTAAATGAGCTGTGTGTGTGTGTGTGTGTGTGTGTGTGTGTGTGTGTGTGTGTGTGTCTAGGAATGATTGGGTTAAGGTGCAATATCCTATCCAGAGTCTGTCGTATTCAGTGATTTTAATGTAGTTTATTATTATTATTATTATTATTATTATTATTATTAATAATAATAATAATAATAATATTTTGTCTTGACCCTGCTCATGAATCCATATCTAGTTCTAATCAATATTATATATATATATATATATATATATATATATATATATATATATATATATATATATATATTTACCTATTTAACATTAAAGCTTTGGGGAGCAAAAGGAACAAAGCCTGAATCTGGGGAAAACCCTGACACAATGTACAGTTCATTTTAAGATGATAATGTTGTTGAAGGTCTCAGCAACCCATGTCTCTGTGGCAATTAATGTTTGATGTTTACTTTCTTAAACACAGGGTCCAGCAGCGAATATCGGTGTCAGTTATTATTTATTGGTTACATCTTTTTTTTTTTACTTCTGATGTGAAGCAGTTTAAAAAATAAATGTATTTAAAGAATATCTACTTTATAAAATTATACATTATATCTATTGCTAATAACACAACCTTTTCAAAAAGGGTTAAACAAATGCTGAAATAAATGAAGACATGATCAGAATGTGGGGGGTTTGTTGGTTTTTAATAAACCTTTCATATTTTCAGGCAGTCAGTCTTTGTCTAAACTGTTAAGGGTCCCTCCACTAACCTCTCAAACATGTTCTGGAGTTCTTTCGCTACTTCACTTCATGTTTAAGGCAGTGGGACACTTCACATCACCTTTTAATAACACTCTGTCCGTCTCTGACTGTATTAAAATGACCAGGTGATCCCCAGGTAAATATCTCAGTGGTCCAGAGTCCAGAGCGGGGGTCTGTCTCTCCGGGTGAAGAGGTAACGCTGCAGTGCTCCGTCTTCTCTCAGATTAAAGCAGCAGAACTGACAGTGCTCTGGGTCAGAGCTGCTGCAGGACAATCCTTTCCTCAAATCATCTCCACTGGACACAGCAGCAGCAGCCGGCCGCAGTGTGAGAACAGATCTTCTTCACACAGCTGTGTGTCCAACTTCACCAAGAACATCACCCACCGCTCCAACCGCGCCGCAACCTACTACTGCGCTGTGGAGGTCTGTGGGAGGGTGGTCTTTGGGAACGGGACGGTGGTGGAAAGGGGTGAGTGTGTATTTGTTTTTATGTATTTCACTCATCGTTACCATATGCTGATGTTCACTGTCTTAACTTCATCTGAACTCCCTTTGAAATCATCCTTTATTGTGATCAAAAGCTGAGCCACTGAGTTGTGTATGTGACGAGGATCTGATCCATGTTCTAGACCCTTCCTCCACTGCTGTCGTTGTGGTGTTGGCTGTGGCTCTGTGTTTGTGTGTTATCTGGAACATCACGCTGTGCTACATCTGTGTGAGAGGGAGAATGTGGGATAAACGTCACCCTGTAACACCCGACCTCTCAAAGCCAGACAGACCACGAGGCCAGGTAAACCATCACTGCACGTATGAGCTAGGAGCCATTTAATACAATTTATCACTGTCAGCTTTGCACTCGTTAACTACACGAGCTGGTGTTGATTTATAAGGTTTATTTCCTTCCTGTTTATGTCATTTTATATATAAAAAACAGGAAATGAACAGTGAGGTCTGCGCTCTGAAAATGAGTTTTGCTGTGACGTCCGATTTGAAAATTGGGTAAACATTTTTAAAAAGGCAGAAGTTTGTAGCATTTTAAATAGTTTTAAATGCATTCTTCAGATGGTGGAAGTGGGTAAAAGGGTTTGTCAGTGTCTCAAAGGAATTGTGGAGTGGGAACTGAGGTTTGTTTTATGTTTGTTGTCTAGTTTGTTGGAACATTAAATATATATATTTTTTTTTCATTAAATAAAGGTAAAGAATAAAAATGTGCTACGTTTTCAAGCACAGAATTCACTTGTGATGATATATTTACCAAAATAATGATATTAAAAAAACCCTCCTCCTTCATATTTTCATATTCATCATATTTTATTATCATATTAACTCTTTAAAATCACCTTGTGCCCAAATGAGTAAGTAATTAACAAAGCAATGTTGGTCTTTTCTAATTAAATACTATTTAATGGATTCTAAATCACAGAGACACACAGATGTGAGTGCATTTCTAATCTTATATCAATGTGTACGATGCTGATCCTGTGACAGCACTCTGACGACGCGGAGCTGAATTACGCCGCTTTGCGCTTCACTGAGAGGAAAACTGAGAGAGGGAAGAAGACGAGGAGGAAAGACCCCGAGGACAGTGTGTACTCTGCCATCAGAACCTCCAGTCGGATGTAAACCCACCGATCCCCAGACGTTACGACTCGTTACGAGTGTCACACAGCTCCAGAGCACTGGGCACAGTGAGAGACATTACATGCTGCACCACTGCACCGCCCCATGGCGTGAGCTCAGTGTGAAGCTCCTACAGCACAGGAGCGGACGTGATTGGCTGTGACCAGAGGAAGTGGTGAGAGATGTGAAGACAAGGCACGAGCAGGTCATATCCTTTTAAGGTCGCGTCAAGTTTCTGTTGAGGAACGTGTGTCTAGTGGCATTACGTCTTGATAATCGAGCTTTTTTATTGATTTAGAAATCGATTTGTATTATTTTACAAATCTACATAAAGAGTTTATATAAATAAATAAAAAGAGTTTATTTGTATTTAAACATATGCAAATAAAATAAACATTATTTAAAATGTATGTTTTTAGTGTTACCTTTTAATGTGTGTGTGTGTGTGTGTGTGTGTGTGTGTGTGTGTGTGTGTGTGTGTGTGTGTGTGTTTCTGAAGACCCCAGTGTGTTAGAGGATGTATTATTTGTGGGTTATGTTTTGTCTGTTGGTGGTTTTTACAGCTCTGTCCCCTCCACCCGCCTTCACCCAGTGGTTTCTGTTGTTTCACTGTTCTCTGCTGTTTGTGTCTGTGGTCGCTGTGACCATTGCTCATCAAGTTTCTCAGAAACACGCCATTTTCCCTCCTCACCGTCAAAGTTTCCACAGGATGCTCTGCTATTTCTGTGTCCGAAGCTTTTCTTTTTTGACGCCCACAGTGTGTGAAAGTGCAGCTCTGCAGCTGTAACACTATCTTAGGTGATATTAAACACCTAGTCTTAAAACTAGAAGCCCTTCGTTAGTGTCATTTCCAGACAGAACAGCCGTGACCCGCAGCATCAGACAGAAAAGCAGATTTACAGCATTGAGTCCAGAACCTTCCATTCATTCAGTCTTTTGCATCTTTTTAAAGACAATAAAATGCTAGGAAAATGTATGTGTTTCCAAACTTTAGCTCATGAAATGTTGAAACAACACCAAGAAAACAGTCTTCTAACCACCACACAACACCTGCTGCTGCACTGAATCAGTCCCCATCAGATACAGAGCACGTAGAGTGAGCGTCTGTTCTCGCTGAGGAGCTGATATCATCTGCTTTATCTTGTTCACCACACCTTCTCCATGTCCTCCCTGTTACCAGCTGCTCTTTAGACTCCTCATCCTTTATGTTCCAGCTCTTCAGAATCCACAGTTTGTGCCCAGTCAGAGCTCGAGGAAATGGTGTCACTCTCGAGTTGTTAGCTCCACACCAAAAAAGCAGGAGGCGTGTCTCTGTCTGCGCTGGAGAACAGCAGTGTCAGCTGGACGTTAGGTCTTGTGCAGGCTTTAAACCCACACTTGAAGCTGACTTTCATCTCTGTCTCTCTCTAAACTCTGATGTGTTTCTTTATGCAAATGAGGGGCAGAACCAGGGGCTGATGTAAAACACACAGAAGCAGCCTCCAGGGTGTGGGGTGGGGTGTGAGGAATAAGAACCTGGACCATAACAGCACTGCCTTCAGTTCACATCATAATTCACCACGAGGCATAAGGCAGTATGTCCCTGAGGCTGTTCAGCTTCTGTCCACAAAGACTGTGGTGTCCTCAGAGATGCTGAAAGCAAAGGGCCATAAAGTGATGGATTATTTAATCCCCACATTCTTAGCACTGGCCTGAGACAGAGACAGAGACAGAGACAGGACTATTGTCTCAGTCTCTGTCCTTCTCTGTGTCTCTCTCTCTGTGTCCCTTTCTTTCTAAATGTAACACTATTGAACATGCATCATCTCTGGGAATCAGTGCCCCCTTGTGGCAGTGGACTAAATCCCAACTGCATTGGTTACTCTCCCCACTTAAGAACTGTAATTTTCATTAGTGGATGGTTTGAAACATGAAGTTACACAGAGTCTAGTCTCCCACAGACTTTTAAATGTTTGACTGTAGACCACACACCTACTCTTCTACCTCATAGATTGTGTTTGTTCTTTCTTCAAAAGGAAACAAGATGTCCTCCTCCTCCCTGTTCTGCTGATAATCTCTGTTTATAACGTAACCCATCATTTTGCTTCACAGTGCTCTGTGATATATTCACATAGTAATATCTCAGTACATACCTATGAAACTGTGCACTGATGTTTATTTAAGGGTGATTTTAAAGAGAGAAGGGTACAGCAGCAGCTCAAGAAACAGGAACATTAAAGTCAAAGGAAAAAATGAGATCCGTTTATTTGAAATATGAATAATCTGTGTCTAATTATCATGTTCAGTACCATGGAGAGTGGCACAGTTCTTTTTCAGAACCACAGCCAGAGATAATGTTAAGTTTACTGAATTACAGTGATCCATACACACTCCTGTGTGAAAGTCAGAAACCACCCATCGTTTATTTGCCCTCGGGTCAACGCTGCCTTTTAAACTGCTTTATTTCAAGAGCTCTTTCTTAGGAGATTAGTGATGAGAGAATGTACAGGACGCTACGGAGAAAATAATGCATTTTTACAAAAGAAGGGCAAGAAGCCAGTGTTGAGAAAGGGACATTTTATTTATTTAATATTATTATTATTATTTTTTTTTTTTTTGCAGTGATGTAGAGGCCTGGGCTCTGGGGAGGCCAATCTACTTCTTTGAAAATACAAGCAGCTGCTTTGTTTTCTTGACAGTCCGAGAAAGGCAGGACTACTGTCCTGAAAGACTATGGAGTTGTCCTGTGGTCACGAATTTGGGCTGCTTCACTTCAGAATACACACTTGCGTTGCTCTCCTGCAGCTGTTCTCTTTGCTCTCTTTTAATTGTGGCTTTAGAGAAATGTAAAGCAGCGTAACTCAGCTGTGCATCACTGTTCTCCTGTTGAAATGAGAAGTATTCATTTTATTATTATTATTATTATTATTATTATTATTATTATTATTATTATTATTATTATTCTACTGGTTTTTAAACCATCTCCCCTCAGTGTGTGTGAACAGTGGTCTGAGTACCTGATGTGGGACGTTGTCCGTCACTCTTCCTTGATGAAATCTCTCTGGGGGAAGATTAAACAGAAGTTACTCTTAAGACTTGAGAGAGAGAGAGAGAGAGAGAGAGAGAGAGAGAGAGAGAGAGAGAGAGAGAGAGAGAGAGAGAGGAGGAAATTTAAGATCATCTCATACATCAGTTCTGAAGTGCCGCTGTGGTCCAGTGAAGGAGAGGAAATGTGGGGGCAGTTAGAAGGTTCTGTGACTGCTGATAAACCACTGAACAATGAAGAGTAGCTCTGTGTTTGCAGTTTAGAGTCATCACATTACATAATAAACATTAATTACAGTGTGAACAGTTAGGTCTGATTTACATTGGCATAGTGTTTTCTGTAGAAAGTAAAACTGCTGTTACATTGTAGTAGAAATGGCCTGTAAAATTGATATATATATATAATTCACTCACCGTCTGAGTGCCCGCAGCGTCTCAGTTTCCAAACGACAGCAGCTTGAGCGGAGATCACAGTCACACACACTCCCAGAGCAACAGCCAAGTACAGTACTAAAGAGTTCACAGATGCTGCTGCTGGATGAACAGTAAATATTCTAATTAATATTTCTAATTTGAGCCAGAAACCAAGCCTGTGCTTCATCCAGTTTAGGGACTCGTCTGGAGCCTTCTGGGCACAAGGCAGGAACATACCCTGGACAGGGCACCACACACACACTCACTGGTCTCTAATATGAGGGTCAAATAGGGGTCAACGTGAAAGTGAAAGAAAACTAAAGTCCTTTGTGTGTTCTTGTGTAATTTCAGAGTTGGATATATTTAGTAAATAAACATGTTTTATGAACCACTGCATAATTTGTTTTTCTTTACAAAATGTTTTCAAATTTAAGAGGAAAGAGGAAAGAAAATAAAACAGTTTTAAATATATTTATTATTAATGTAATATTAAGGGCAGCACGGTGGTGCAGCAGGTAGTGTCCAGGAACCTGGAGATTGTGGGTTTGATTCCCGCTCCGGGTGACTGTCTGTGAGGAGTTGGTGTGTTCTCCCCTTGTCCGCGTGGGTTTCCTCCGGGTGTTCCGGTTTCCTCCCACAGTCCAAAAACACACGTTGGTAGGTGGATTGGTGACTCAAAATTGTCCGTAGGTGTGTGTGTGTGTCCGTGTTGCCCTGTAAAGGACTGGCGCCCCCTCCAGGGTGTATTCCCGTCTTGCGCTCAATGATTCCAGGTAGGCTCTGGACCCACCGTGACCCTGAATTGGATAAGCAGTTACAGATAATGAATGAATGAATTTAATATTAAATTGCATTTAGTTCAAGCCTTATTTTTAATTCTAATAATAAAGTCAAAGTTAGCAGTAAATACAGCATAAATATCTGCATCGTTTATTCCCTGCTGAAAACTGACCCATATTTTAATTTCTCAATTACTCAGACATAATTTATAATAACCACAAAAATTACCATTTAATTTAAAAGTCCATGTGCAGCCTTTAAACACTCACCCCCTTCCACCACCGTCCCGCTCCCAAAGACCACCCTCCCACAGACCTCCACAGCGCAGTAGTAGGTTGCGGCGCGGTTGGAGCGGTGGGTGATGTTCTTGGTGAAGTTGGACACACAGCTGTGTGAAGAAGATCTGATCTCACACTGTGGCCGGCTGCTGCTGCTGTGTCCAGTGGAGATGATTTGAGGAAAGGATTGTCCTGCAGCAGCTCTGACCCAGAGCACGGTCAGTTCTGCTGCTTTAATCTGAGAGAAGACGGAGCACTGCAGCGTTACCTCTTCACCCGGAGAGACAGACCCCCGCTCTGGACTCTGGACCACTGAGATATTTACCTGGGGATCACCTGCTGGAAAAAAAATGTTTTTATTTATTTTATTTATTTGTATTTTTTATGTTTTATTTATTTTTCTCAGAAAAGGAAGAGACTAGTATTGGACCTGATTAACACAGAAGCATTAAAGGATTCTGACTGCTAAAAAAAAATAAATATAATAATCCACCAACCATTTTACATCCAAAACACTATAAACTTTTTTTTTTTTTTTACATTTTACAATAATTAAATTCACATTATTCTAGTGTTAAAAGATGATTCTTGGCTAAAACAAACAAAAAAAAAACATTTAATGTTGCAAAAGTTCAAAGCCAAATAAAAAAAATGAAATATTATTGAAGGACGCAGACAAAATGTGAGTCCTAACGTGTCCTGGTGGCGACCCAAAGCCCTGGAAAACTGTTAAAACTCAGAAACTTGAATGGTGTGAACCACTGACGAATGGACACTTTAAAAATACGAGGGCCTTGGGCTTAAGGGACAGGGACTGTCCAGCGCCCTGTGGAACCTTTGATGTTGAAAACAAATGCTCTACCAACAGAACTCAGATTATCAGCTACAGGCGTGACACACAGAGCGGCTACGACTCCATTTTCACCCTGTTTTCAAACATTATTACCACCAGTGACACCATGTTTCTGTTTAAGCCGTTTGTGTAATAATCAGGTGTCGAGTCTTAGACTAAAGGATATTAATATGAAGTGCTTACCTTTAACAACTAGAAATGTTCCATTGTAAAATGTGATCAGATTCACCTGAGACAGTCCACAGAAATACAGCCCTTCATCATCTTTAGAGACGCGAGCAATGCTCAGAAACATGATGTTTTCTTTCCTCTCAATTTTGAAAGAGTTTGCAAACGGTGTTGAAATGATGGGCTCTGTCACTGTTCCCATTATTCCAACTTTCTGAGGCAAGTGTCCCAGCCTCTGCTTGTACCAGACAAAGAGGACACTGGACTGTCCTTCAATAGAACACTGAAAAGTGACGGCTGAGCCAGACTCCACAGAAACCAGGGGAAGTGAATGATTAAGCTGCATGGCTTTGGCAGGCGCTAGAAACAGCAGGTAGAAATAAATAAAAGAAGAAAAAAATGCTATAATTATTAGCTGGAATTAATACGTCTCCCACACTATTGAGGGCTTGGTCTTTTCTTTAAAAAGCTGATTAAAACTTACACGTCTCGTAGAGCCACAGGGTCAGAATCCAGACACGAATCAAAGCCATGTTCAAGTCTTTAAATGGACGTCAATGAAAAAGGCAGCTGTGATTTGAAGACAGTTGGACTCCACCTGCTTTAAGACCACCTTTCTCCACAGACGTCAGTCATGACAAGAGAGAACGGACTTCAGCTGAGCTGGTGGTGAGCAAGGATTTATTTCTTTATAAAAAAAAAAAAAAAACAACAGTAAACACTATTATTTTTGTTTGTTTTGTTTTCATTAAAAAGTGTATAATTATTATTTATTTTGTCTCTTTTAGAAATATTTAAAAATTTCTCGAAAGACATGTACGAGCTACATCAGCGTCTTTAGCCTTTCTCCAGATCATTATGAATGATGTGAGTGCTTTCATAATTATATATAAATAAAAGAGTTGGACTCTCAGGGTGTGTACAGGTTTACAGAGTTGCAGTGATGCATGTTGTTACTGTTCATCTCTTGATTTAAAATGTTCTGTTAAATTAAAAGTATGATGAATGAGACTCATCTGAAGCACACATGGTGATGTTGTCTGTTGTCTTGGATGATCAATGTCAAAACAACACTATTAGTGTTAAATTACCACTGGGTGATAATGAGTTTAAAATCTTTACACTCAGTGTTTGTTTAACATTAATAGTGCTGATCTGAAGGCCAAGGGTCAAGTGTCACCCTAGTATTGAGCTACTGTATTAATCTCTGTGGGACTCTGTGGGACACATTTACATGACCGCTCTGTATCATTACACTGTACCCCTCTACGGTCAAGACCCATTCTGTCTATAGATATGTTTATGGGTGGCATGTTGTTTCTGAAAATAACCCTGTGGTTTGTGAAAGTCAAAACAAACTGAGCATCCTGTGGAAACTCTGAGGGGGGCAGGGGTGCGGTTTTCTGAGAAAGACGATGTGCAACAGTTACAGCAGCCACAGAGAAAACAAAGTGAAGATTAACCAGAGGAACTGTAGCTTACAGTGAGTCAGGGGGTGGGGGTGGTAAAGACATTTAACAAATTAACCACAGCCAATCAGACCAGAATGTTTGAATATTTGACTCTCATCACTGTTTATAAAGTATAAAACAGCATGTGTGTGTGTGTGTGTGTGTGTGTGTGTGTGTGTGTGTGTGTGTATGAGGTTGTGTGTGTGTCTCCAAAGTGTCATTCAGTAATGTAAGTTAGTTCATCTTGGATTGATTCTCAGAGTAAACCTGATATTAAACTGGAGCTTTTCGTTTTCAGGACCACGGACAGCAGCACCATTCGGTTTCAGGACCATGGACAGGGAGCAAACCAATGGAGCACAAAAGGTGTTATCATAGAGCTCCAGAGTCCCAGGGTCATGGGCTGAGTCCTTTCCTCAGGTCACACACTGTCTGTGAGGAGTGTGGCCTCTTCTCCATGTGTCTGTGTAGGTTTCCACCTAATGCTTCCTTTTCCTCAAATTGTTCAGAAACACATGTTGGTAGGTTGATAGGCTGTGTGAAGTAGGTTACAGGTGTGTGTGTGTGTGTGTGTGTGTGTGTGAGAGAGAGAGAGAGAGAGAGAGAGAGAGAGAGAGAGAGAGAGAGAGAGAGAGAGAGAGAGAGAGAGACTGGATGTATTGTGATGCCCAATGATTCCAGACAGGCTCTGGAACCACAACCCAAAACAGCATGGACGGATGGATGGAGCGGTAAAGTTCTTGGTTCTTAAATTCTTACTTGTTTAATCCAAACTACACTCCCCTGCTCTCTCTATACAGCTCAGACCTCAGACACGTTCCACCAAACACATGTAGGCATTCAAAAATGATTTATAGTACATTATGATATTTATTCTAAAAGCGACTGTGACTGTAAGTCCACTAGGTGGCATTATATTCAAATTCAGTTGTGTCGATTCTGTGAAATCTAGAGAATGATATATATTTAGAAGCATGTTTAAAAAATATATTTTAAAGGACACTGAGTGAATAGAAAAATTAAGATGAAAAAGTGATATTAAAAATTGGAAACGTGTTAATTTATTATATTTTATTGTTATAACACAGGTGGGATATCATTAATATTGGCCACAGTAATAGCCCTCGCTGGTCATGACCTAACTCTGAACCCACACATTGTGCAACACATGCTCACGAGCCTTTCTTCCTTCTGAGTTCCTGTTGACATCGCACCATTTTGAGCTTGTTCCACTTCAAACAAACCACCCCCCCCCTCCCCTCCCCTCAGGCCAGGGCTGACTGACATAAAGAAGTGAGGCTTTCTGAACTAAACCTAGAGTGGCTTTAAAGTTCACTCAGAGACAACATTGTGTTAGTGACATTTGAGTGTGTCCTGGAAAATGAACACTCAGATAAAAGAGGTGATAAATGGATTAAATACAGAAGACACGATCCACTGCAGGTGGTGTAATAACAAATAAGTGCAATTTATACAGTTCATTTATTTACAACACTTTCATAAAATTAAGTTGTGATTAACACAAACTCTCTGAAGTAAGATCTCATTTGAAAACCTTAAAAAAATAAGAATTCATTTTCAAGTAATTTAGACATTTAGAATTTAGGCCATTCCTATTGGTCAAGTCCTTCATGAGGGAAAGGGTAACTGTGGAAAATAAGTGAAAAATGTAAGAATTAGAGATAAAAGTTTTAAATTTTAAACCACAAAATAAAATGACAATTCTTTTTTTTGTGCTTTAATCATCATTTTATCTCTAACTTTTAAATATTTTAAAACATTAATTTATTTGTTAGAAATTATATTTCTGTAGATTTCAGAAAGTCAAAAATATGAGGTAAAACAAGTTTGGGAGAAAATGATAAAATATGTAGATTCAAAAAGTTAAAAACTTTGATTTCTGAAACAATAAATAATTCACAATTCAGCAGCAAAATTTTATACATTTTTCCTGAAATTAAAAGCTATTTTAGCTGTAGTCTTTATTTTTATAAAAGTAATAATTTTATTTTCAGCCTGATTTTTTTAAACTAATATGAATGTGACTTTGCCGTCTCTGAGAAGATGGAGCACTGAGTTAAAAACAAAGATTCTTTAACTTCAATGGAGCAGACATTTTAAAGTTTAAAACGGGGGCTACGTTTAGAACGAAGTGATACTTAAACTTAGTGAAATACATTTTATTATCTTTCTGTGGTCTGTGTCTGTCCTCCACCCCGTTCCCAGTTACATACACATTTAGTCTATAATAACCTTCCAGCAGTTTCGGTATCACTCTGTCAGTGTTCTGTTTTATACAAATAAATAAAAACATGTTAATGAGCCCTAACGAGTTCCACTGCGGTCGCCGAGGGAGGAGCACCTCACTTCAGAATACAGCACATCCCTCGGCTGTTCCTTCTTCCCTCGTCCTCTCTCTGCTTTTCTTTTGTAGAAATTCAGCGCTGCGTAATTCAGCTCCCGATCCTCATGGTCCTGTGGAAACGATGAAAATGTAGCCATGAGTTCCTCTATATCTTCAGTATTTTCAGTTTCTCCATTTGTTTAGAATTTTTCATTTACCAGCTGCTAATAAATGTTTCAACAGATTTCAAATCAAACTGGGACTTTCCTCACTATGTAATTAAGTACATATAAAATATACAAGATTTATAATGACTCAGATATAAACTACTTTAATGTTTTACTCATTTACAAAACTTCTACTTTGTTCTTTTAAAGTAATGCAAAGTTGATGTTTCTCCACAGACTTCGATACCTGTTTAAGAGCTGGTTGCTTCATGTTCTCATTGACTGAAGCTTGGTGAAGTTTCTCGGCTGAAACACAAACAAAGCAGCATCATTTTTATTTTCAATCCCCAGTTTTTGTCTTGTTTAATATTTAAATGTTTTATTTTAATTTGTCTGTGCTTATTTTTTACTGTAACAGCTCCAGAATCTTCTTTGAGTGACTTTTTGAAGACATTGTGTAAGAAATGTGTGGGTGTGAAGAACCTTTAGACTCAGTATTAAAGTTTTTACCATTTACTGCTCAGAGGATCTTTAGTAGCACCTTTATTTTAAAGGTTGTACAAAGGAAAGATATCACTTTTGCTTGTAGAGTTTATCCTTCATTTACTCCTTCATATTAAACAGTTGTAATTTGACTGCTATCTATAGTTATATTTGTGCTGCTTTTGTTTATGTAATTTCATAAAACAGGTTCTTGTTGTGAGCTTTTACAGTAAAGACTTTGACTCTCTGTGGCCAGGAGATAAACTCACCACTGAGCTTTCTCTGCTTATAGAGTAAAACGGCTTGGACACAGATGACGACCAAACACACGGCCAGCGCTCCCAGCCAGATGTGAGACGGAACCAGAGGGTGTGCTGTGGACCATTTATAATTAATACAAACTGGTGTCACACTTAAGTCAATTTTCAGAAAACTGTGCTGTTTATTAAACATTGTTCAATAACAAGAGAAAAATAGATCATTGTAGAAGGTTGTTAGAGAGTAATTAAGTGTATTATGACCTGTGTACCACATGACCTGTGTATTATACACTTTATTTCCCAAAACAAGTCTGTTTATTGTTATACTCTTAAGCCTAATAAATAAACTGCCTGATGATGAATGTATCAGCCCATAGTTAATTGGTGCATTGCTACAACAGAGTGAGGTTTGCGTTCCACTGAAACATCTGTAAAATGTTAATCTCAAATTTTGTATGTTGCATAAAAACAAATAAATACTTAATTTGAGTTAGAGAATTGTAGTTAAACTAAAGTGGTTTACTTTCAGTTAAAGAGCTGGAGTAAACACAACGATAAACAAATGTAATTCTTCATACGTGATGTGAATGAAATGAAAATATGAAAATATTTCTCTCAGCGAGTCAGGGCAGGGATTCAGAGAGGTAGGACAGGTCCCACTTTAATATGTCTTTAATTACTGTATAACTGTGTAACTTACCAGTTGATAATAACTAAAATAAATCTATGTAGTTACAATGTTATTAATAATGCTAATGTTGTGAATAGAATACAGTAGCATAGCTCACGTAAATGTACATTTCTTTCCCTTTTTCACTTGTGTAAATACCAGTAATTCTATCATAAATAACAAAATAAAACCAAATTACAACTGTAAAATCTGGAGTTGATTCAGATTTGTATTTACACAAACTCAAAGTGAGTATTTACACTGTTAACTGTATCTACACATTTAATAAATACTCTTATCATAAAGTGTATCCACAGAGCTTTGTGTGAGGAATATAACAACAATATTTAGTGTAAATACACACTCACCCCTATCCACCACCGTCCCGTTCCCAAAGACCACCCTCCCACAGACCTCCACAGCGCAGTAGTAGGTTGCGGCGCGGTTGGAGCGGTGGGTGATGTTCTTGGTGAAGTTGGACACACGGCTGTGTGAAGAAGATCTGATCTCACACTGCGGCCGGCTGCTGCTGCTGTGTCCAGTGGAGATGATTTGAGGAAAGGATTGTCCTGCAGCAGCTCTGACCCAGAGCACTGTCAGTTCTGCTGCTTTAATCTGAGAGAAGACGGAGCACTGCAGCGTTACCTCTTCACCCGGAGAGACAGAGCCCCACTCTGGACTCTGGACCACTGAGATATTTACCTCCTGATCATCTGTTTATTAATGAGAGGTGCATGGTAAGAGCTAACAATAAGCAACAAAGAAAAAAAATATTAAAGGTGCTCAGCTGGTGTGTAATAACATTGCTATAGAGGAGGATATTTTGAAAATATAAACTCAGACTCTCATCTGTGAGATTGTAGACTATAGATTATTGTGTCACGATGTGAAAAATCTGGATTACTACAGAGTTATCAGGGTAAATGATTCAGTTGAAGCATCAGCTCTTTTAAACTTCTACACCCCCTGATTATACGGTGTTGCATTAGTGAACTCACTCAGGCTTTGGTTTCTAGGTTCCTTAATATATTATCTACTAATTATACCATCACATTGTCTCACCAGACATTTCCTCCTCTTGGGCCCCCAGTTACAGAGGGCTGTGGCATCGCTTAGGTTCAAACTCAGCTCCTGGATCTCCTGAATGTAGACGTCTGTGTACTCATCTCATCTTCTGTTCGGCTCAGTCCTTTTCAGGGTTGCAGTGGCCACATGGTGAGCAAGGTCTGTGTCTGCCTCCCAGCTGCTGCAGTCTGTTACACTTACAGTGGGGTGTCTTAAAAAGCGGCCAGACCACCACACTCTAGAAAATAAAGATGCTACAAAAGGTTCTTTGAGTGATGACAAAGACCCAATTTTGCTGATACATTTACATGGGTGAAGACGTTTAAGATTCAAGTTTCATCACATTCACACATCTCTTACACAAACGCTTTTTTAAATTTAATTAAACTGGTTGTTTTATGGCATCACTCAACGCTCCCTTTTATAGCACCTATATTTTTAAGAATGCTCTTTCCATTGCTATCCTCCGTGGCTTTACTCCTAGCTATTCCTGAGCGACAGGGCTCCTCACCTGAACCCAGAAAGTGAGCTCAACAACAAACCCAAGAAAATGTTGAATTATTACCCAAAGCTTATGAAGATAAATGAGTGTTGGGACATCGATCAACTGGTAAAATGAAAATGTTCTTCATGGTTCAGCTTCGTCTTGCCATTCGTCAACACAGAATTCTCAGTAACATTAGGACATTATGAGAGATAAACTGTGTTAAAGTGTTGTCAATAACCTCTGGAGACTGTGAACAGAGGGGAATGAAAATATTATGATTACCTGTGACATATACGAATGTTACTGAGGAAAAGTCTACCGCATCATATCGGGAGATTCCACAGAAGTACAGTCCCTCATCGTCCTTCGTAGCATGTGGAATAAAGAGAGAGAAGCTGCTCCAGGTCGCCTCCAGTTTGATTCCTGAGTTTTGAACTTCAGGTGAAACAACGGAACCTGACGCTCCTAAAGATGTTCCCAACAGCTGTGGAGCTTCTCCTGGTATCTGTTTATACCACGCCTTTCTATCAATGCTCAGAGTTTCATCAAAAGTGCAGTTGATTGTAACATTTTCTCCAGCCCTCGATGATAAAAATGGCTCCTGTTTAAGACTCGCCGCTTTCCCAGGCTCTGTAAAAGGAGATTAATGAAAAACAAGAATCTGATCACTATCTGTAATACTGTCCTTTATGAGACTGCGACTGAAACTGTATGATTTTTAAAGAGAATTTATCTCTACAAAGTTCTTATTTCTGTGGCAGGCATTATTTCTTAAAACAAGTCGAGATCTGCTTTCACTGGATAAAATTACACATAAACCAAGCCAAACCTTTCAGAGCATTCTTGAAAAGTTCTGATAATGATGTATTGACTATATTTAAGACCCATTTGATATTTAAAATTGAAGTTTTATTCCTAGCCTCATATATGAATACGTATATAAATAGAAGTAAAAACTCACCAGTTGTGTAAAGGCTTATGAAGAGAATCCAGAGCGGAGGGATCTTCACAGAAAACATGGCACTTTTCTGAAAAGAAATATTTAAAAGGAGCCCTAGAGAAACTTTCCTCTCGTCTGACAGAAACCATATGGCAGCAGAAGGCCTCTGGGCTTTTGAACCTCCTCAGTGTGTGATCAGGGCTGAATCAGCCAATGAACACCTTTATTCAGGAAGTGATGCTGACGCTCACAGAACAGGTTCCTGGACTGAAATTAAGCCATTCTTTTATTTACAGTGCCAACGTTCATCTCGGTTCACCACTTCACTGAGAGTGACCAGGACTGTGGTCTTCTCTGTGGTTCTTTATGGATGTGAAAGCCGGACGATTACAAAGTGGGAACAAATAAATATCTGCGCCTTTGAAGCTGCTGTTGGAGAAAAAGATCTGAGAGAACCTTGGACTGTGATGAAGGCAAACAAAAGATTCCTGGACAGAATAA
The DNA here is from genome assembly GCF_029633855.1 of Hoplias malabaricus. NCBI lineage: Eukaryota > Metazoa > Chordata > Actinopteri > Characiformes > Erythrinidae > Hoplias > Hoplias malabaricus. Next base: position 22,438,192 of record NC_089816.1, on the reverse strand, counting down.
AGCCCAGAGAAGACTTAGTTCACTGCAAGAGATGCTCAGAAGAGCTGAAGGTACAAGAGGAAGAGGATGCCACTTAATAAATATTAATAATCTCCCCTGAATCATATGTTATTATTTTAAAGATAATAAATAATCCTCCAAAGAAGAGTCACTTCAGAAACAAATATAAACAATGTGTCATGTGCCAATCACACTTTATTGGATAAAATCTACAATTAAAAATATAAATTTAAAAAAGATTATTAGATTAATGCTCTTAAAAATAAATAATAAATAAATAAATAAAATAAAACAACTTGAAGGGGATGGTTCTATAAAGAATTAAATTCTTTATTAAGAACATCTTTTTTTTTAAAAGTGCATCATCCCTTTCTTTATCATCCAAAAAAGACCCTTAAAACAAATATTGCTCGAACCATTCACTTAACTCAGCACTGTTTTAGAAACAAGAACTGTCTGTTATTTATTGGTGTGTGTGTGTGTGTGTGTGTGTGTGTTTGTGTGTGTGTGTGTGTGTGTGTGTGTGCTTTATTTATTTATTTAGATTTGTGTTGAATAAATGATAAAGCTGAGTTAACAGTGTGTAATTCTGAAAGCAAACCCCTCACTGCAATCTGCGTGTGTGGTGGTGTTGTCACAATCTCAGAAACTCACAGTTCACAGGGCAGCGTCTGACCTTAACTATGTTCATCTCTGTTCCCCCTTCCTTTCTATAGAATGATCATTATCTGTTGCCCTTTTTAGACCCTCACCACAGAGTATGTGCCGTGTCCTACACACTGCTGTCTCCCTCTTTGTTATTTCCTGTTTATGAAGCTTTCTTCTTCAGAAAACAATGAGATAGTGGGCTGTTTTTCAGTAGCGCAGTCTGAGAAGGCTATAGCTTAAAACACATAATTATAATAACATGAGACACACCCCACAGTTTATACAGCCCTCGCTGTAATGAGGAGCTCACGGTTTAAGTAGTTTTTAATTGACTACTCTAACTGTGATGTCAAACGTTATGAGATTTTAGCTCTATGCTGATTACTGCTGATCTGAGTTCAGAGGAAGTGAATGGCCATAGATTTGGAATGAAGTGTCATTTCTAAGTTTAAAAAAATAAATTTTATTACACTTCCTTTGTTTCTGCGCATTATTCCATCGCCATTTCCAACAACCTTCCTGCAGCGGCGATGGTGCTGTATGTATCACTGGGTTTATGCACTGATATATAACAATAATTAAAAACAAATGAGCCCTAACGAGTTCCACTGCGGTCGCTGAGGGAGGAGCACCTCACTTCAGAATACAGAACGTCCCTCGGCTGTTCCTTCTTCCCTCGTCCTCTCTTGACTTTTCTTTCATGGAAATTCAGTGCTGCGTAATTCAGCTCCTGATCCCCATGGTCCTGTGGAAACGATGAAAACCATGAGTTCCTCTACGTCTTCAGTGTCGGGGGAAAACCATCGTTTCTCTAGTTGTTTATAAAGGATTTAACAGCTTCTGTTTACACTGGTTAAAGTTAAATCTTGTTACCTTCAGTTAAACTGAAAATGAAGAATGTTTTGGTTTTTCTCCTGCAGAGTTTACAATGTTTTTCTCCAACAGTAAAAACCTCATTGATGTTGCTGCATGTCTTTAGAGCTGGAGTGTCGTAAACACACGCTCAAGTAAAATTTACTTTTTGACTCTACTGTACTAATACTGAGTCAAAAAATGTGACCAATCAGAAAGCAGCACAACAATGAAACAAATTTAAAATAAAAACATAACAGCAGTCAGTGGCTGAAAGTGAAAAGATGAAGTGGGACAGAGGGAGGAGTATTTACTGTTCTCACTAATGCACCTGAGAACAATTAAAATGAGTAATATTTATAATAACTCAGAAATATACAAATACTTTATTGTTTTATTTAATTGTAAAAATTCTACTTTAACTTTACAGCACTTTACAGTAGTCTTTTACTAAAGGAACCTACCTGTTGTAGCCCCTGTTTATTCATCCTCTCCTTCACTAGATCCACTTGAAGTTTTTGGGCTGAAATACAAACACATTGGAGGTAGGTCAGTATCCTTTTATAAGCCCCCAATATGTGCATTTTATAATGGTATTTATTCATTTATTTATAAGACAGAAGCTCAAAGTTAATTTAAATCATTATTTAAAAAAACACATTCTTTAAAAAAACACATTTTCGTCTGAAGGCAGTAGAATTTAAACTAAAATTAATTTCATTTTGAAAACACACACCAGAAAAGAGATGATTTTCATGGTTTTCTTTACAATCAAGACTTTTATTATGAAATAAAAATCCTGAAGCAATTTCTAAGTAAATTATTAACAGATTTCTTTATGAAAAAGAGTAGAAATTAGTAAATGTTTATAGATAAAAAGATTATAAAAATATATTGTTCTAAGTATGTATAATTTGTTTAAATGCTGCCATTCATTAAAGGAAAGACATTTTTGGATATTTTATGTAGATTCAGCACAGGTCTATGTTGAGTGTGTGCTAAGCCGTCACTACCCATATATATTTACACATGAGTGGATATGAAGATCATACATTTTTATTACATTGTTAGAAATATCTTACAGCAGCAGTTAATCAAAAAAATAAAAAAATAAAAACAGATGGACAAGCCCAGATTCATCAGTTCTGAGAGTATAGTCCTTGCTTTTTAATTTGTTCTTTTAGATTTATACCAAACTATTTGTCATATTTTGAAAAGTTAACAGATGTTTAGTGTAAACAGAGTTTAAAGATTCTGACTCTCCGTGGCCTGGAGATGGAAACTCACCACCGTAGCTTCTCTTCTTAAAGAGTAAAATGGCTTGGACACAGATTACGATCGAACACATGGTGAGTGCAGTCCCCATCCAAATAAGAGCAGGAACCAGAGGGTTTACTATGGAATAATTTATAATCAATAAAAATGATACTCAAATACATTTTTGCCAATTCTTAGTAAAAGTCACTGTGCTGTTTATTCAACACTGTCTCAGTGACAAGAGAGAATTATATCATTCTGTTTAAACAGGTCACACTTCAAGGTATAATTAAAAGTCATTACTTTATGAAGTCTTGAAATAAACATTAAAAATTTCAGAGTGGTTTTATCTGTGTAGTGTACATCATAATATTCCCAAAAACAAGTTTGTTTTCAGTGTAATTTTCTTATTAAAAATAATGTATTTAGTCATTGTTGGTAGTTTATTGGCTCAGTACAGATCACTATATTGAGGTAATTTATGTATTTTATATAAAAATAAATGAAGAATTAGTTGCATTAGGGACTTGTTTGCTTTGAGCTGAATGTAAAAGTATTAAATATGTGATGAAACTCTCACTCACTGAATCAGGGCAGTGACAGGTTAAAGTGGTAGGAAAGTTCTCATTTTATATTACATGTATTTATTAACTGTGTAATAAAAAGTTAACATATATTTTTTTATGATACAAACAGATTAGAGCTGAGTTTTACCATGTGTTTTTATTATATATTTTTGTAATTGTACAAATCATTTGGAAATAACAAGATAAATGTGTGTAATAACGTGAGTAAAAACGTGAACGGATGCATGTATATTTACAAAATCTTTAAAAGTGTACACAGCCCCAGTATCTTCATTACTACTCTATGTACTGTTAAGGTATAATTACACAGTTATCTTAAAGTAGAACAGTAGACCTTTATGTGAGGAATACTAATATTTAGTGTAAATACACACTCACCCACTTCCACCACCGTCCCGTTCCCAAAGACCACCCTCCCACAGACCTCCACAGCGCAGTAGTAGGTTGCGGCGCGGTTGGAGCGGTGGGTGATATTCTTGGTGAAGTTGGACACACAGCTGTGTGAAGAAGATCTGTTCTCACACTGCGGCCGGCTGCTGCTGCTGTGTCCAGTGGAGATGATTTGAGGAAAGGATTGTCCTGCAGCAGCTCTGACCCAGAGCATGGTCAGTTCTGCTGCTTTAATCTGAGAGAAGACGGAGCACTGCAGCGTTACCTCTTCACCCGGAGAGACAGACCCCCGCTCTGGACTCTGGACCACTGAGATATTTACCTCCTGATCATCTGTTTATTAATGAGAGGTACATGGTACATACAACAAAGGACCTCATTAATATAGGTGCTGAGATAGTGTATAAAAACACTGATATAGTGGAGGATACTTTTGAAAAGATATAAGCTCAATCTCTCAAGAAAACTTACATTTTTACATCACCTGAATATACAGCATCTCAAGATTGAACTCACCTTAAAAACACTGGGGTAGACCCCAACTCAGACTTTGGTTTATAGTTTACTCTGTATATTATCTTTGAATTTTTCTATCACTTTGTCTCACCAGACATTTTCTTCTCTTTGGGTCCAACTTACAGAGGGCTGTGACATCGCTTATGTTCAAACTCAGCTCCGGGAGCTCCTTAAGTTAGACCTCTGTGTCCACATCTCATCTTCTGTTCTGTTCAGTCCTTTTCAGGGTTGTAGTGGCCACAGGGTGAGGAAAGAAGCCCAAGAGACATACTCCCTCCAGCCACCTCTGTATCTGCCTCTCAGTTGTTAGAGCCTGGTATACGTCCAGTTCGAGGCGTCCAGACAGCATCCTTACAATGTTCTGAACCACTACCACTGGTTTCTTTCAAGGCTAAGGTCTAATGCATCTACTCCAGGCTCCTTCAGGTTTGTTAAGTTCTTCACTCGATCTCAAAGTGTGTGCAGAAACCCACCCGAGAAAACTCATTTCAGCTGCTCATGTCTACAATCTCATACTTTCAGATATTATCTAAAGCTCATAATAATATTCTTAACAGAGAAAAAGGAAAATATGACAATTACCTGTTACAGATAAGAAGGTTACAGAGTAAAACACTATAATATTTCCTTGAGTCTTTCCACAGAAGTACAGTCCCTCATCGTCTTTAGTAGTGTGTGGAATAAAGAGAGAGAAGCTGGTGCTGTTTGTCTCCAGTTTGATTCCTGATTTTTGGAACTCAGCTATAACAAAGGAACTTGACGCTCCTAAAGCTGTTCCCATCGGCTGTGGAGCTTCTCCTGGTTTCTGTTTATACCACACCTTTCTTTCACTGACCAGAGTTTCATCAAAAGTGCACTGAATTGTAACATTTTCTCCAGCCCTCGATGATAAAAACAGCTCCTGATGAAGATCAACTGCTTCCCCACGATCTGAAAAAGGAGTTTTAGCCTCAGTAAGAAAATAAACAAAAGGCAAAACATAATGTTATTGGAAAATATTGTAAACCTGGTCAAAATATGTAATGTATTGTCCTTTATGAGACTGTGACTGAAACTGTATGATTTGTTTAAGGGATTTTATCTCTACAAAGTTCTTATTTCTGTGGCAGGCATTATTTCTTAAAACAAGTCGAGATCTGCTTTCACTGGATAAAATTACACATAAACCAAGCCAAACCTTTCAGAGCATTCTTGAAAAGTTCTGATAATGATGTATTGACTATATTTAAGACCCATTTGATATTTAAAATAGAAGTTTTATTCCTAGCCTCATATATGAATAAGTATACAAATAGAAGTAAGAACTCACCAGTTGTGTAAAGGCTTATGAAGAGAATCCAGAGCAGAGGGATCTTCACAGAAAACATGGCACGTTTCTGAAGAGAAATATTTAAAAGGAGCCCTAGAGAAACTTTCCTCTCGCCTGACAGAAACCATATGGCAGCAAAAGGCCTCTGGGCTTTTGAACCTCCTCAGTGTGTGTTCAGGGCTGAATCAGCCAATGAACACCTTTATTCAGGAAGTGATGCTGACGCTCACAGACCAGGTTCCTGAACTGATATTAAGCCATACTTTTATTTACAGCTCAGAGTTTCATCTCGGTTCACCACTTCACTGAGAGTGAACGCTTTAAAAACAAACAAACAAACAAACAAACAGACTCAGGGACAGTTTCTTTCCCAAAGCCATCACGTTGCTAAATGGGAATCTGCACTAACTGCACTACTGTGTGTCATCCGGTTTGTCTGTCCTACTTGTCTATAGGGTACTTATGTTTCTATAGTTTTTTATAGATAGTTCTAACTTTTCTATTCAAATATTGCACTCTGGGCACTTTTTAAGGAGCAGCTTCCAATTTCTTTGTACTATGTATACTGTGTATTCTGTGTATAATGACAATAAAGGCTTCCTATTTAGACTGTGTCTCACAGAGTGAAAGTGATGAAGGAACTGGAGAAACGTTGAAATATAAAGTTGCTGTCACTGAATAAAAAAAGCAATTTGATCTTCAGACTGGGACCTTCTCTGTGGTTCTTTATGGATGTAAAATCTGGAAAAAAAGTTAATAAAAAATATCTACGCCTTTGAACTTGTTGGAGAAGAAATCTGAGAAGACCTCACACAGCAACACACACAGTGTTCATTTAACACTAATATAGTGTTGATCTAACATTGGTGAATTCAGTGTACGGACTGCAACAATGAAGTCAAAGAAATGGATCCTGAACTAAATCAAGCCTCGCCTTTCAAGAAAAACTAAACTAAAGCTTGATTATTTTGGACAAATTTATGATAAGAACTGGTTCACTGGAGAATAGGGTCCAGCGCTGAAGAGTTGAAGGTAAACAAGGAAGAGGACGATATGCAGCAACACAGAATGATACAGTCAAAGAAATAATGAAGCCCACAACAGAAGTCAGGATTTTTCTATAGAAACACATCCATTAGGTCTAACAGCACGTGGTGATGATGATAAGAATAAGAAAAAGAAGATGTTTTAGAAGATAATCAATGACCGTTGCAGACTGTGCATATATTGATGATGCATGTATCAGTCCGGAACATACCATATCCTCAACAGTTTTAAAAATTAAAGTTTGTATTAGAGCATTGCTGTTTTAAACACTTTCCAACTTACAGGCTCAGTATGAAGAAATGACCCAATGTTTTCTCAGCACAATGAAATTTATCTTGATTTCTTACAGAATACAGACTTTTAAAACTTTTAAAAATATTTATTGCTCCAATTTTAGAAATAATAAATGTCTATTACTAGTCCTCACGTTTCTCCATCTCTCTCTCTTTGTGTGTGGGTGGGTGTGGGTGTTTGATGATGTTATGTTGTTTGGTATTATGCTGAATACTGAAGTATAAGACACTGAAAAAAAATTACTTAATCAATAAGTCATGACAGGGGCGGCGCAATGGAGCAACAGGTAGTGTCACACAGCTCCAGGGACCTGGAAGTTGTGGGTTTGAGTCCCGCTCCTAGTGACTGTCTGTGAGGAGTGTGGTGTGTTCTCCCTGTGTCTGTGTGGGTTTCCTCCGGGTGACTGTCTGTGAGGAGTGTGGTGTGTTCTCCCTGTGTCTGCATGGGTTTCCTCCCACAGTCCAAAAACACACGCTGGTAGGTGGATTGATGACTCAAAAGTGTCCGTAGGTGTGACTGTGTTTGTATCGCCCTGTGAAGGACTGGCGCCCCCTCCAGGGTTTATTCCTGCCTTGTCCTCAACAGGTAGGCTCTGGAACCACCCTGAACATATTAAGCGCTTACATATAATTAATGATTAATTTGATTAATTATCAAATTAAATGTAGTGATTTCAACTGAATTCTGTGAAATTTAAGCTTTTCAACTCAAGTTTTTAAATTACGTCAATGAAGAGGAAATTTGAAGCAGTGAAATGAACTTGAAACTGTGAGTTATGGCTGTGGGCGGGGCTTTGGTTCACTCAGGAAGAGCTCATACACCGCAGGCCAAATTTGTTCACTCTTTTTGGGGTTTTATTTTCATTGTTGTGTGCTGTGAGGGTGGGAGTGATAAATAGGATGCTTTAAGGTTGTTTATTGCTGTTTGGACCTAGTAGATCTTTCTTTGTAGTTTGAACTGTGTTTTGTCAGAGGCCTTACCCTCAGAGTGAAAGACTGAAACTATGAACCTGGATGTACTTCTTGACACGGGTCACAAATAATTATATTTTAAAAAGTGATGTCAATACTTCTTTTAACTTAAATATGTACGTTTGAAAGAGTCATGTGTACTTTTAATGAATGTAGTTAAGTTGAAACAACAAGCAGTTAAAACCAAATCAACTTGTAGAAAGTAATTCAAAGCCAAACATGACTCAAAATCATGAGATGAAATAAACAGCAATTCTAATTGAATTTAACTTAAAGAGTTAAAGCAGCTTTTGAACTGACGTTTCTGAGTTGAAGCTGGTTAAACTTTTAACACTGTAGAGTAAACAGCTTGTTGTAGTGTGGAATAAGTCTGAAACCTCAGACCATTCACTTCACTCTGTTTGTGTTGTGGTGTTGTCACACTCTCAGTAGTTCATGGTTTATTTGACACCTATGATGTTAGACATCAAATATCTTTCTTTAGAATGATCATTATCTGTTGCCCTTTTAAGACTCTAACCACAGAAAATGCGCTGTGTGCTTCAAACTACATCACACTCTTTTATCCTTCCTGTGTTAAACATGTTTTATTAGATTTCCTGTTCAGAAAACCATCAGAAACTTGACTATTTTTTAATCACTCTGGCTGATGAAAGCTTAAAGCTATAGATAACTGATCATATGCTGCCATTACTGTCTTACTCAGTCTTTAATTGTCATCTTGGAGAAATATAAAGCAGCCTATTCCAACTCGACTGTTTCATGAGCACTCCCAGGAAACAATGACATTTGTATCCATTGTTTATTTATGTTAATAAGTCATAATGCAGTGTAATACAGGCAGGTCTGCTGATATCTGAGATAAAACCTCACCCAAAATAGGCCATGCTCAGGTCCTGACACTAGACAGTCACAGACATATGAGTCTATATCTTGATAAGATCAAGACCACTGCTACTGAGGGGGGAAGGGCTCAAGTGAAGCCAACGTGGCCTTGTTTCACTCTGACACCAATTCATCTGAAGTTCAACACACTCAGAGGAGAACACTAACTGTCCAACTCTATAACTGACACTTCCATTGGCCGGTATCGTTCTGAGTGATAGGAGAGAACAGAGAGCAAGGACAACAATGCTCTCTCAGACTCCCAGCCTCAGAATTTGTATGTGAGACTGAGACTCAGAGGGCAATGTCATCACCAGGAATGGAACAAGAGATGTGTCTGTGATGTGGTCTGTGCTTAAACTGTTCTGTCACATGGAAATCTGGGGTTAAAGCCTTTAATAACTGACCATTTCCCCAAAGAAAACATTTTCTCTAGTCTTCATTGTTCATATGATTTGTTTCATTATTTTATCTCATGACAAACGGTTTGAAATATTATAAAACATTAAGTACAGTGTTATCTGATATTTTTTAAAACATGATACTAAAAAAATTACATATTGAATATACTTATTTTTTATGTATATAGTTTATGTCAAAGGGTTCCATGAAATTAAATCATTAATTTATTCATACATTCATTGTCTGTAACCCTTATCCAGTTCAGGGTCATGGTGGGTCCGGAGTCTACCCAAAATCACTGGGCACAAGGCGGTAACACACCCTGGAGGGGGCGCCAGTCCTTCACACGGCGACATACACTCACACATTCACTCACACACTTGTATCTGTAGACATTTCGCCAATCCACCTACCAACGTGTTTTTGGACCGTGGGAGGAAACCCCAAAAAAAGAAAGCACATGGAGGAAACCCACACGGACACAGGGAGAACATAAAATAAAACCATATACATACAAATAAATAATTTAAGAATGACTACTTGATACTCAGAGTTTACATCTGATTTTAGATGACAATTTAATGCAACCCTTTGATATAAAAATGAAATAAATTTAAATTTAATTTAATTTAGTTATTTTTCAGTGTACGCTCGGTTCACACTGTTACTGTGCCACACATTACAGACAGTAAATGAACACAGAAATCCTCCCTCAAGCAGAATTAATTTAGTGCATGAATAGATTTCTTTTTACATTTAAAGTTTTCTTTGAGTGAAAAAAGGATTTAAAAAGTTCGGTTCAGTGTCCAACTACATATGGATTTAGTCTTTTATAACCTTCCAGCAGCGGTGATGGTGTTGTATGTGTCACTGGGTTTATGCACTGATATATAACAATAATTAAAAACAAATGAGCCCTAACGAGTTCCACTGCGGTCGCTGAGGGAGGAGCACCTCACTTCAGAATACAGAACGTCCCTCGGCTGTTCCTTCTTCCCTCGTCCTCTCTTGGTTTTTCTTTCGTGGAAATTCAGTGCTGCGTAATTCAGCTCCTGATCCCCATGGTCCTGTGGAAATGATGAACACCATGAGTTCCTCTACGTCTTCAGTGTCGGGGGAAAACCATCGTTTCTCCATTTGTTTATAAAGGATTTAACAGCTTCTGTTTACACTGCTCTTTAATAATGAGGTTGATCTTAAACACACACTTGAGTAAAATCTATGACACTATCATGAAAGAAATTAAGAGTTTTTTCTCCACAATAATGTGAATGTGAATCTTAATGTGACCAATCAGAAAGCAGCACAACAACAAACTGTTTTAAAATAAAAACATAACTGCAATCAGTGGCTGATAAAAGAGGGAGGAGTAATAACTGTCCTCACTAATGCACTCGAGAACAAGTACAATTATTTATATTTATAATAATTCAGAAATATACTAAAACTTAATTGTTTTATTTAATTATAAAAATTCTGCTTTAAATTTACAGTAGTCTTTTACTACAGGAACCTACCTGTTGTAGCCACTGTTTATTCATCTTCTTCTTCACTGGATCTGCTGGAAGTTTTTTGGCTGAAATACAAACACGTTGGATGTAGGTCTGTATCATTTTATAAGCCCCCAATATGTGCATTTTGTAATATATTATTTATGACATCATTGTTTTTACTGTAACTGTTTTTTGTTTATCTTTAGTAATTTAATGGAATTAATTATTTATTTGTGTGTGCACTAATTTTGAAAGGAATTCTCATTGTTCAGATTGAATTTCAGGGCCAAGATCCCTTTGGCGGATCAATCATAGTAATTAATGAATAATAGTAAATTACAGCTAATCCCACTACACTGCATTTAATGTTGCCCAACAAGCCCAGATTCATCAGTTCTGCCACTGTATTCGTTTCAGGTTTCTTTTAGGACTATTCCAAAATGGTTCTTATATTTTGAAAAGTTAACAGATTCTTAGTGTAAACAGAGTTTAAAGATTCTGACTCTCCGTGGCCTGGAACTCACCACTGTAGCTTCTCTTCTTAAAGAGTAAAATGGCTTGGACACAGATGATAATCGACCACACGGTGAGTGCAGTCCCCATCCAAATCAGAGCAGGAACCAGAGGGTTTACTATGGAATCATTTATAATCAATAAAAATGAAACTCAAAAATAATTTTTGCCAATTCTTAGTTCAAGTCACTGTGCTGTTTATTCAACACTGTCTCTGCGACAAGAGAGAATTATATCATTCTGTTTAAATAGGTCACACTTCAAAGTATAATTAAAAGTCATTACTTTATGAAGTTAGAAATGAAAATAACAGATTTCAGAGTGGTTTTATCTGTGTAGTGTACATCATAATATTCCCAAAAACAAGTTTGTTTTCAATGTAATTTTCTTATTAAAAATAATGTATTTAGTCATTGTTGGTAGTTTATTGGCTCAGTACAAATCACTATATTGAGGTAATTTATGTATTTTATATAAAAATAAATGAAGAATTAGTTTGCATTAGGGACTTGTTTGCTTTGAGCTGAATGTAAAAGTATTAAATATGTGATGAAACTCTCACTCACTGAATCAGGGCAGGGACTCAGAGTGGTAGGAAAGTTCTCATTTTATATTACATGTATTTACTAACTGTATAATAAAACATTAACATATATTTTTTATGATACAAACAGATTAGAGCTAAATTTTACCATGTGTGTTTTTATTAAATATTTTTGTAATTGTATGTGAGTACATGAGTACATAGCCAGTTCTCCAGTGTTAGATCAACACTAATAGTATTAACTTAACACTGAGAGTGTTAAATTATTACGCTAACAGTGTTAATTTAACACTAATAGTGTTGATTTAACACTGGTGAATTTGCTGTGTAAAAACGTGAACGGATGCATGTATATTTACAAAATCTGTAAAAGTGTACACAGCCCCAGTATCTTCATTACTACTCTATGTACTGTTAAGGTATAATTGCACAGTTATCTTAAAGTAGAACCGTAGACCTTTATGTGAGGAATACTAATATTTAGTGTAAATACACACTCACCCCTTTCCACCACCGTCCCGTTCCCAAAGACCACCCTCCCACAGACCTCCACAGCGCAGTAGTAGGTTGCGGCGCGGTTGGAGCGGTGGGTGATGTTCTTGGTGAAGTTGGACACACAGCTGTGTGAAGAAGATCTGATCTCACACTGCGGCCGGCTACTGCTGCTGTGTCCAGTGGAGATGATTTGAGGAAAGGATTGTCCTGCAGCAGCTCTGACCCAGAGCACGGTCAGTTCTGCTGCTTTAATCTGAGAGAAGACGGAGCACTGCAGCGTTACCTCTTCACCCGGAGAGACAGACCCCCGCTCTGGACTCTGGACCACTGAGATATTTACCTCCTGATCATCTGTTTATTAATGAGAGGTACATGGTACATATATTGTACCTTTAGTCAGGGAACATTACTGTACTTTATTCAATAAAATTTTTAGATTATTAGGTTGTGTTGATTATCCAAAGTTCACGACCATCAGTGAGGGTCAGGACATTAATTGACTTGTAAATAGACAACTTAGTAATAAAGGCTCAGAGGCAGTCCATTAAACACAAATCAACATAAAAATCTGAATAATATTAGGAAGTCATGAGAGATGTGGTGGTCTGCACAATCTCAGGAGACTGTAAGAGAATAGATGCAGAGTATGTCTTGGAGGAAATCTAGTGTTCTGTTGTCACTGATTACATTTAAGCAACTTTTTCTGTCTACAGTGATTCCTCTGAACTGTTTCATTTGTTGTTAACAGAGAAAAATTTAAATATTGTGATTACCTGTAACAGATAAGAATGTTAAAGAGGAAAACTCAATCGTGTTTGTTTGAGAGTTTCCACAGAAGTACAGTCCCTCATCGTCTTTAGTAGCATGAGGAATAAAGACAGAGAAGCTGGTGCTGGTCGTCTCCAGTTTGATTCCTGTTTTCTTAACTTCAGGTGAAACAAAGGAACCTGATTCTCCTAAAGCCGATCCCAGCAGCTGTGGAGCTTCTCCTGGTTTCTGTTTATACCACACTTTTCTACCAATACTCAGATTTTCATCAAAACTACAGCTGATTATAACATTTGCTCCAGCCCTCGATGATAAAAATGGCTCCTGATGAAAAACCACTGCTTTCCCCAGATCTGGAACAGAACGTTCAGCTTCAGTAAGAAAAGTAATACATGAAACAATATGACTTATAGGAAGGCACTGTAAACCTGGACAAAATATGAAATACTGTTCATTATGAAACTGTGATTGAATATTTTTTTCTAATTAATATTATTTTTAGTTTTATCACTACAAAGTGTCTTATTTCTGTGGCAGGCATTATTTCTTAAAACAAGTCGAGATCTGCCAAAGGAACAGGACACTTTCACTGGATAAAATTACACATAAACTAAGCCAAACCTTTTAGAACATTCTTGCAACATTTTTATAATTATATAAAGACTATATCTTAATATTATATATTATATATTAATTTCTCTAGAATAAAATAATTTACTTCTAGCCTCATTTGAAAATAAATAAAAAATAAAAAAATATCAAGAACTCACCCGTTGTGTAAAGGCTTACGAAGAGAATCCAGAGCGGAGGGATCTTCACAGAAAACATGGCACTTATTTCACTTTTCTGAAGAGAAATATTTAAAAGGAGCCCTAGAGAAACTTTCCTCTCGTCTGACAGAAACCTTATTGCAGCTGAAGACCTCTGGGCCTTCCTTTGAACTTCCTCAGTGTGTGATAAGGGCTGAATCAGCCAATGAACACTTTTATTCAGGAAGTGATGCTGACGCTCACAGATCAGGTTCCTGAGCTGAAATTAAGCCATTCCTTTATTTACAGCTCAGAGTTTCATTTCGGTTCTGTTCACCTCACATATCTTTACATTCAAATGTTAGAATGTGTCTCTCCAAACAAAGATCAGAAAGGTCCAGACTGATCTTACACTTTGGTGTTGGAGAAGACTTTGGAGAAGACTTTGGACTGAAAAAGGACAAACAAATGGTTCCTGGAATAAATCAAGTGTCATATTTCATTAAAAGCACAGAGAACCTGAAGCTCCATTATTTTGGATGCAGTTTGAGAAAAAGCAATTCACAGGGAAATTAAGCTCAGAAGAGTAGAAGGTATAAGAGGAAGAGGGCGAGCTGTAGTGTGACAGATGGATACAACCAAAGAAATAATGAATGATCCGTTAAGAATCCTGTAGACCACAAACAAAGACACAGTTCTCTATAGAAACAATGACAGTGTGGTCACCAGGAGGTGGAAACAACAGCCCTTAATAAATAATTATATTCTCCCCTGAATAATTATGAATGTACTATGTTTTAAAGGATAATATATAAACACTCTTTAGCACAGGTGCAGATAAAACATGTGACAGTCAGGAAGGTGTTTTATTATATAACCTATAAACCTATAGTTTAAAACGAGTGTTTAATGGAGCACTGCTCTTTTAAAATGAGAATTAATTTAAAGGACTGCCACAGAACAGTAGAATGGGTCAAACCTTTCACTTCACTCTGCGTGTGTTGTGGTGTTGTCACAATCTCAGTAGTTCATGGTTTATTAGACACCTGTGACGTCAAACATTAACTGTTTTCATCTCTGCTCCCCCTTTCTTTCTTTAGAATGATCATTATCTGTTGCCATTTATAAACTCTAACCACAGAGCATGTGCCATGTTCTTTACATTACCTTCACACTTTTCTATCACACCTGTTCTATCTGTATGAACCCCTTTCAATTAGCTTCTCTGTATAGAAAACAATGAGGAACCTGACTGTTCTTAATCACACTGGCTGAAAAGGAAATATCACTTAAAGCTGAGGCTAACTATTTATATTCTACCATCACTCTCTTGCACAATAATGATTACTTATCTTAGACGAATACAGGGGAGCCTACAGCTTCATGAGCACCAAAGTAAACCATGTAATCATTTACATCTACAGGTGCTGGTCATAAAATGAGACTATCAATATAGAAAAAGTTGATTTATTTCAGTAATTCCATTCAAAAATTAAACTTGTATATTATACTCCTTCATTACACACATAGCATCATTGATAAGTGACAGGTGTGGTGGAAAAATTATGACAGAAAATAAGACAGCTCTTTGAGTCCCTGAGTCGGCATCAAGTAAGACAGCATTTTATTAATTAACGTGAGAGAGGGACGTGCGCGCAACGCTGTTTTTCACCTCTCTGCTGACCATTTTTGATCAGCGTCTTTTTATACATGGAAAACCTTTTCAAGTACACCATCTGTTCGCTCCTTTACATTTCAGTCATCTTTCGCTGTATCCTGTTCCCAAAACTCAGAGTTTCCCACCATTTGTTTTCCCTTATCTCCTGTATTTCTAACACCTTTCCAGACGTGGCCTGTGCCTCCCCCTCTACCTCCTTGGTCTGGAGAAAAAGGGAGGTGTTGATATGTTGAAACATGTTTGAAACACACACACACATAAGTCTGCGGTCTCACACAGAGAATTAGGAATAAAACAATTTCAGTTTACACAAGAATGCGTGGCCATTGCTGATTAAATATCTCTATTGATTATGAATCATTTATACTAACAAATTTCCATCACAATTCCCTCCTTTGATTCTTAATCAATCATTTTTACAGATTATCTTCATCAAACAAATGTTCCAGCCCCAGGTCTTTATCTACTTCATCAGGTTTAGAGTCCTTTGTGATCTGCAGGAGCTGGTATCTCGCTTGAACATGATGAGACAAAGTTTCATTCACGTTCTCGCCCTTTTGGGGTAATCTTAAGGTTGTTGTTTCTTCAAGTGATGTTGGAGCGTTCTTGCAGTGAGTATGATGTACCCACGTCCCTCGCCCTTTTACTTTCACGGCTGTGTGGGTCACTAGGAGCACCTGGTGTGGTCCAGTCCACTTGGGTTGGTTCCACCTTCGTCTGCGGAGGTCTCGTATCAGCACCCAGTCACCTGGCTTGTGGTCGTGGAAGGGCTGGTTGGCTGGTAGCGGCAGCACTGCTTTCACCTGCTTAGATATGGGCAGAAATACGTTGTGAGAGAGTGGGTCAAGCAACTGGTTATCAAGTGGAGGTGGACCTAACTCCGTGTTGGGAGGCCTGCCAAACACTATCTCAAAGGCACTAAGACCAGATCTTTTCTGTGGTCTGGTTCTGCTTTGCCAGAGGACCAGAAGGAGGCACTTAACCCAATTAAGGCTTGTTTGTTGTGTCATTTATGCTAGACCATTTTTTAATGGTTTCTACTGTCCCAGCATTGGCGGGGTGTTGGCATGTCTATTTCTAGGTACTTAGTTAGACTAATTAGGCCTGTATGTACAAATGGAGTGCCATTATCCCATCTGGGGATTATTTCTCCGAGGAATGTTTTGGCTACTGCCTCGCCATCCTGGGTACCTGTGGGAAAAGCTTCAACCCATTTACTGAACATGCATACACAGACCAGGAGAAACCGCTTCCCTTCTGCTGGTGTTAGCTCCACAAAATCAATCTGCCAATGGAATGGCTCTATCGCTGGGGGTGACCTACAGGTTGTTGTGACAGGGGTTGTTTGTGCCTGTGTGTGTTTTGTGCACACGTGATGCATGTTGAATAAAACTTTTGGGTGAATGTAGAGAGTCTGGGTGCATATCAATGCCTGGGTATCATTTTATCATTCCCTCCTTTTGCTCATGTGACTTTTCCCATGAGCAATAGCAATTAACCCTTTCATGTATGTTTTTTTGGGAGACATGGTCTGTTCGTAGCAGTGTGTATCCATACATTGTTTTGCTTAATGCACCCTGATTTGGACCACTGAGCTTGCTCTGCTCCAGTGGCAGTGGATTGAATAGCCTGCAGAGTGGGTTTCTCTTGATCTGTTACAGGAAGTTGTGTGGCGGCGACCGGAGCTGTGAAAGCTGTGTGTTTAGCTACATGAGCTACATTGATTTCTCAGTTATCACTTGTTCTTGTGTTAAATCAGATCTTGTATTAAACAAATTGGTTGGCTCGAATCAATAATGACTCAATTCATATCAATAACTAGTAACCATTAATCAAACTGGGGATAAAATGAATCTCATTGTTAATAATAATTTTAAATCTCAAATATTTAGAATAAAAGTCAATCAAACCATCACCAAACTCAACACATTTGATGATAATTAATGAATCAATTTCAACAAGTTGAAATTTGAAACAAAGTATCATAAAATGAAACAAATGTAAGGTTCAAGTGAATGAAATTGTCACCTCAATGAATCAACTCAGTGATTCAATCTGAATCAAACCAATGAAACAAATGTAAGGTTCAAGTGAATCAAATTGTCACCTCAATGAATCAACTCAGTGATTCAATCTGAATCAAACCAAGGACTCAACCGAATCACCTTGTCAAATGAATCCCGCTTTTTTGTCACGCAGTGGCCTCTATGCGGCAAAATTGGGGATTTTTAAAAGTTTTTTTATTATTATTTTTAATTTATATAGACATGTTTGAATACAGTCTATATAAATATATCTATACGTCATGCTAAATGCATATATATTGTAGCGTCCACCGGACACTTTGAAAGAATGGTCGAGAATAACTTGAATTCTTCCACTTTAATGAACTGAAAGCAGTTACTGTTGGCCGTAACCACGCCAACCAAAAACAGGCTGCTACAACTCTCTCGCTGCTTTTTAACTAACAACAACAATGGTCAAAATAACTCTCTCTAACTCACTCCCCTTTCTGCGCACACACTGCGCCCATTTTCTCATCCGCCAATCACATGCGTACTGTAATTCACATACATCTGCATTTCACATAGTCCATAACACAGAACATTATTGCAGGATCGCTACACTGCCCCCCCCCCCCCCCCCCTCACTAAGTCTCTCGTCCCGAGAGACTCACATAAAAGTCACTGAGATGGCCCGGGGCCCTCTGGGGCCCCTCGAGGTTGAACACACAGGGCTGCTGCTGAACAGGGAAAGAGTCTTGAGGTGGAGAAGTCTGTGGGGAGTTGAAAGGTGCAACAGTGAGCGGTACTTGTGGAAAGGGCAAATGTTGTCAATGAGGGTGTGAATCACCTCTGTATGGGGCCAACCTATCCCGATGGAGGGCCACCCGTCTACCCTTAGGCATCAGCTAAACCCTATACACCACCTCACTGATCCTTTCCAGAACTTCACAAGGCCCCACCCAATGACAATCTAACTTTGGGCATCTTCCCTTCTTCCTCTTAGGGCTGTACACCCATACCAGATCCCCAGCCCTGAAATCTTTCCCCCTTGCTTTCATGTCATAGTTCCTTTTCTGTCTTATGCCCGCTTTCCATAGCTGGTCACGAGCAAAAGCATGAGCTGACTCCATTCGATCCTGGAGTCTCCTTGCATACTCCGGTCCTGGAGGAACTGCTGGTGTCTCTGAAGTTTTACCAAAAGCCATTTCTGCTGGAATCCGCAGCTCTTGCCCTAGCATCAGAAGAGCAGGTGTGCATGAAGTGGAGTCCTGTACCGCAGATCGATAAGCCAACAGAACAAGAGGGAGGTGCATATCCCAATCATTCTGATGTTCAGCAGTGAGGATGGCAAGCTTTTTCGCCAGTGTCCTGTTAAATCGAGCTTTGCAGATGTAGTGGGATGGTCCTAGTCTTCTGCATGCCCAGTCGCTCACACATAGCAGAGAAGACACCAGACTCAAAATTTTGTCCCTGATCACTGTGAAGGACCTCTGCTGCCCTGAACCTGGAAAACATGCCCTCTATCAGAGCATCTGCAACAGTCCCCGCCTCCTGGTCTTGTATGGCATAGGCCTCTGGCCATTTGGTGAAATAGTCCATAGCAACCAGGACGCAATGGTTGCCCTTGTCTGTGCGGGGGAACGGACCCATTATGTCTACTGCAACTCTTTCCATTGGGGCCCCTACTGTTAACTGTTGGAGATGGGCACGGGACTGGTCTGGAGGGCCTTTGTGAGCAGCACAAGGGTCACACCTGCGACAGAAATCATCAACATCCCTCCTAAGCTGGCCCCAGTAGAAGCTCTGTCGTAGTCGTCGAAGAGTTTTTGAGACTCCAAAGTGTCCTGCTCCTACAGCTCCATTACATGCCTTCAGCTCCCCCTCTCTAAGTGCCTTTGGGACCACTACTTGCATCCCCGGTGGCTGGCTCTTTCCAGGCCCTCTGGAGCACCCCATCCATCACCCGGAAGGCTGCAAATTTCTCAAAGAGTCCTTTAGTAGCAGGAGAACAGTGAGCCACCTCATTCCACTGTGGTTTTTGTCCTGATTCCACCCACTGCAGCACTCGTTGTAAGTCTGGGTCTCACTCTTGTTGTACTCTCCACTCCACAGGGTCAACCACAAGGGTCACTCCACAAGTCAGTGTATCTCCGCCAAAAGTGGGGGCACTCTGCTCTTCTGAGCAGAGCTTATTTTCCTGGGCCTCCCTTTTTTCACAATAGCGGCAGTCGTCAGAGGCACAGGGACGTCTGGACATGACATCTGCATTGGCATGACGAGTCCCTGCTCGGTACTCCACCTGGAAGTAAAACGGTGCCAGTTCTTCCAGCCAGCATGCAATTTGGCCCTCCGGCTCTCTGAAGGACATCAACCACTGGAGAGCTGCATGATCAGTCCTGACCGTGAATGGTAGGCTACAGAGAAAATACCTGAAATGTCTTATTGCTCTTACAATTGCGAGAATTTCCCTGCGTGTGACACAATAGCGATGTTCCGCTTTATTGAATGTCTTACTAAAGTAGGCTACCACTTTCTCCCCCTCTTGACTCAGCACCGCTCCCATCCCCACATCACTGGCGTCCGTGTCCAAGACAAATGGCAAGTTGGGGTCTGGAGGTATGAGAATAGGAGACCTTATCAGTCCTTTTTTTAGACAGATAAAGGCCTGCTCGCACTCTAGTGTCCATACAAACTCACTGTCCTTCTGTTGTAAGTGGAACAGGGGTGTAGCTATGCAAGAAAACCCACGCACAAACCGCCTGTAGTAGGAGGTCAGTCCAATGAAACTCTTTAGCTCCTTCAGATTCGACGGGGTTGGCCAGTTCTTTACAACCTGCACTTTCTCCTCCAAAGTGCCTATGCCCTCTCCTCCAATCTTGTGTCCTAGAAACTCCACTTCCTTCTTCATGAAACAGCACTTGTCAGGGTGGAGTTTCAGGCCCGCTGCAGCTATCCTCTGTAGAGTCTGTCGGAGGGACTCCAAAGCGGCCTCGAAGGAGCTCCCATGAACCAGAATGTCATCCAAATATACTAGACACTCCTTCCTTGGAATGCCGGCCAACACCTTTTCCATCAGCCGTTCGAAAGTAGCTGGGGAGTTGCACAGCCCGAAACAGAGAACACGGAACTGCCATAGCCCTCTACCAGTGCAAAAAGCCGTCTTGGGTTTAGCATCCAGACTGAGGGGCACCTGCCAGTACCCACTACGTAGGTCCAATAAGGAGAACCAGGACGAGCCAGACACCAAGTCCAGTGATTCATCGACACGAGGCAGTGGGTATGAGTCTTTCTTGGTTACTCTATTCAACGGCCTGTAGTCCACACAAAATCTCATCTTTTTGCTCTTTTTTTTTGTTTACCATCACCACCCCAGAGGCCCAGGGGCTGTCAGATGGCTCAATGATCCCATTCTGTAGCATCTCTTCTACTGCACTGTCCGCAGCTGCCTGAGGCTGTGAATCTCCAGTGTCAATTTTGTGCTGCACCAAGTGTGTCAGGCCCACCTCCCCCTCAGTCAGGGCAAAAATGTCTTTAAACTCCCACAGTACTCTCCACAGCTCCTCCTGCTGCTGGGGTTCCAAGTTGTCACAGCTCATCTCCCATATCTTCCGTATTGCCGCCATTCTGTCTACCCCTCCTCCCTCTGTATTCTGGTCACAGACCAGAGGAAGCACGTTAGTTGCAGGCTGGGGTGCGGAGAAAGGAAAAGTTGGAGAAGAGGCATGGAAAGATGGAACTAAAGTCTCTGTGGCTCCTGAGATCACAGGGTGGGGGCATTGAATCTGTGTGGGATGTGTCAGATTAACTGTGGGGCCTCCTGGAAACATCAGTGTGTTCTTCCCCAGGTCCAACACCCCACGAGCAGGACTAAGAAAGTCCAGTTCTAGTATGCAAGGGTCTTGGACTGCTGCAACCCATACCCCAAAATTCACTGACATTTCCCCTACCCGAATAAGGACCTCCCCTCTACCAAGCATGGGGGCTAGCTCCCCAGTCACTGACTTCAGTTTCACAGCAGTAGATTCCAACTGAGTTTCAACTGGAACCAAATCGGGCCAGATCAAGGTCACAGTGGAGCCAGCGCCACGCAGGGAGTGCCTGCCAAGGAGATGGAGACATGGCAACAATTTCCCACATGCATCCAGCCCACCACTCACACAGCCTCCGCAATGTTTCTTACTTGTGGGGGAGGTGGAGCCCTGCTCCCCCGATCCCTTACTTGAGCTCCGTCCACTAGAGGTAAGTGGGACACAGGGGCAGGCGTCTGCGTCATCCCATCTACACAGACCCCGGGTCGGTTCCCGGACCCCTTACTTGCTTGGGGCACTGCCTGCTGATGCGACCAACCTGACCACACACCCAGCACACCGGCAGGCCACAGCGAGGGTGAGTGCCACCGCGCGGTGGTTGTAGCAACACTGCCCATATTAGTTCAGTTAACTCAGCAGCCCATGCCGGTTTCTCTTGACCTGTGCTCTCCTGAACCACACCCCTTACAACAGGTCCAGTCCAGACTTGGTCGCTCCCTGCAGCCGCTCCCACAGCCTCTCTCTCTAAAACCAGTTCCAGTTCCTCCTGCAATGTGTGCGGATGTGCCAGCTGCGTCTGTATGCGTAGTTCCCTGGGAGTTATGGCCGAATGAACTGGTCTCTGGCTAGCTCACTTTGCACGTCCGCTGACATGTGAGGATAAGCTTTCCTTGTGAGGGTTTCAATCTCATTGGCCAGTGCACGCAATGGCTCCCCGTGTAGTCTCTGTCTGCATGCTAGCTCTGAACGCAGAACACCGGGCTGGTTACACTGGCCAAAACGTCTCCTCAGAGCTCCTACTAAAGCCCAATAATCATCCCTTTCGCCGGGCTTAGCAGTAGCAAGCAAGTAAGGGCTTCATCAGTGCAATGCTTAACTATCTTCAGCCCAGCCCGCTGCCCGTGCAAGCAGTTCAAATTGGGCATGAAAAGCCTCCCAGTCCACCCTACCTGAGTATTTGACAATGGTCAAAATAACTCTCTCTAACTCACTCCCCTTTCTGCGCACACACTCTGCCCCTTTTCTCATCCGCCAATCACATGCGTACTGTAATTCACATACATCTGCATTTCACATAGTCCATAACACAGAACATTATTGCAGGATCGCTACAATATATTTGCACTAGAGCTCTGGGGGATTCCATTCAGTCTTAGGCAATCCCTTGAAATCATATATTTTCCCTAATAAATACTTCACATGGTCTATCAATAAAATCCCCTTTATTTATTTATTTTTTTTTTATCATTGGTTTCTATAACATTATCTGATCTGCAGATTTATAGTAATTATCTAGTCAGGCAGTTAACTTAAGTTTTGAGAAGAAGAGAGAACTTCCCTTTTCACTGTGTCAGTGGGTCCCATCTCAGTGCGTCCTGCCTCTCCGCCACCCATCACTTCTCGCAGTGTGCTGTTTCTGTGTTTTCTTCCTCCTGAGCATATTGCGCCGGGTAGTCTCTGAGCACCGATTCACCCATGTATCTCTCTGAGGCACGTTTGGCTGGAAAGCTGGCCCATTGCCTGCAAATCCTCTTCCTCTGTTTTGCCCTCGACCCCTCCTTTGTCCTCTTCCTCTGTCTCCTTCACATTAAACGTTGGTGGTGGGGGGGGGTTGCAACTTGCTTGTACCATCGTCAACTTGCTTTTACCATCATCAACTTGCTTGAACCAAAGTGTCTGCCCACTTTCTTTCTTTTTTTTTTCTTTTTGCCTTATCTCGTTCTCAGTCGGGCGACATGACTTGCAAAAATCCTCAAATTCTTCTCTGAACTTCCGTCCTCCTACTTGTAGGGGGTCGGACAGATCAGAGGTAACTTCTATCATGTCTGTTTCAATCCAGTATCAATGTACTAACAGTTGTTCTTCTTGGCCAGCCACCTATTTCCCGCTGCAGATTGCAGGGTGCTGGATGCGGGTCCACTGAGGCCTGGTGTTCCAGTGGGTGGAGGTGGTTGCACTGCCACTTGCTCAGGTGCTGCTACGGCTTGGCTGTTCTCTGGTGCGATTCTTTTTGGCGGGGCGGCATCGAGGTCGGGATCGGCTGGAAAAAGGAACACTGAGACACCACTTGTGGGCACACCACAGGTACTTTTTTCTTTTCTTTTGCACAGTGTTTAATCACCACTCGTGGGCACCTCACGGGTGGTTGTTTCACCCTGTCCTTGATTTTATTTAATATTTCACACTGAGGTTCCCAGTAGTCGGGAATCCGAAATATCTTATCCGCAATGGGACATATGTTACACTATCAGTGCCACAATCCTGGCTCATCTGACTAAAAAGAGCCGCAGTGTGTGAATCTATATATATATATAGTATAATAAAAAAAATGTTAACTGGGATCCCATCTTGCTTGCTTACTTGATTTAGTGACTCAGAGAAATTTAGCCCAACAACAACGTCTCACCTCCTTTTACCTACTTAACACTATTAGCACTCCTTCCCACGGTCCGGACCTATACTCTGGAGACACGTCTATCAACAGAGGCCTCGCTATGAGCAGGCTACTCTTTTACTCCAGTGATATATTTTACCACCAGAGGCCTCGCTATGACGAGGCTAGTCATCACACATTACACCGTCATGTAACTAAACTTCATCCAGGACGGAGTGTTTAAAAGGAGGTGGAGGGGAATAGTTTAAACTATAAATAATCTCAAATAACTAGACTGTCATTTTTTCCATCACACAGGTGAGAAAACACAGCAGGGCCAACATTGGAGCTAAAGATCTCTCTGCAATGTTTCCAATGAAAAAACAGTTCTGACGCATGAGAACCTGTGGTCAAACACGTTTATCTTCTGATCAAACGAAGCAATGTCTCCAGTCTTTATTTGTTTTATTATTTTGACCCATGGAAACAGTTTTAAAACATTTTAAAACTAAAAATAATTAGATTATAGTCTGACATTTTATAAAACATGACACAAACAAAAATAATAATATGTTAAAGGGTTGCATGAAATTAAATTAACTACATTCATTCATTCATCGTTGGTAACCAGTTTTCCAATTCAGGGTCATGGTGGGTTCGGAGCCTACCCGGAATCATTGGATGCAAGACAGGAATACACCCTGTAGGGGGCACCAATCCTTCATTGGATGACACACACTCACACATTCGGACACTTTGGAGTCGCCAATCCACCTACCAACATGTGTTTTTGGACTGTGGGAGGAAACTGGAGCACCCGGAGGAAACCCACGCAGACACGGGGACAACATGCCACACTCCTGACAGTCACAGGAGCAGGACCTGAACCCACAACCTCCAGGTCCCTGGTGCCATGTGACCTGCTGCATCACCGTGCTGCTCTAAATCAACTACATACAATGATATAATCTGAGAATTAATACATGTTACTCAGATTATATTTCTAGATGTAGATTATTTAAAATCTTGCAACACCTTCACAAATAATGATAATAATTAAGTAAAATTCTAAGTGCCTTTAATGAGGTACATTTGTTACACACAGCTACAATGGTACACAGTTGACTGTGAGCAAACACAGAAATGAGTCCACAAGCATTCAGGGCAGAATTCAGAGTATAAACACATTCATTTGATTTTATAGTTATATTTCTTTCAGTGAAACAGAAGAAGGTGAGAGGTGAGGGTCAGAGGAAGGGGTCAGTATTTTGGGTGGTGGTCAGTAACAGTGAAGTATCCCACTTCAGAATAAACTCTGTGTCCAGAATGTCCATCCTTTATCATCTTTTCCACAGTGTAGAGCAGCTCCTGAGGCTGAGGACACAGAGAGGTCAGAGAGGAAATGTTAGGGGATTGTATCTGAGTTATGAGAGTATCACTACCCTTCACGACACATTTTATAAAAGTCTGAGAAATACACATCGTACCTGACCACACTCGGACCCCGGCTGAAGTCTCACTGTGACAGAAAAACAGAAACATGTGATTTATCATAATCAGAGGCTTTGACTTTCCTGAAGATGAATCTCTTGTGACTGATGACAATCCGACTGCAGGAGATTTTCAAACAGAAATGTAGTGCACACTCACCACGGCTCGACCTCTTATGATTAAAAAAGGCCTGAGTGAAGATCACCATCACACACACTCCCAGAGCTGCCACTAAAACCATTAGTGTAACAACCACAGGCTCCGCTGTTAAACATAAATATAGTATGTTTATTGCAGTAAAACTATGGTTTAGTTCATTCCCAACAAAAAGCAAATGTGAACAACTGTGTTAGTGTTTGCAGAAATGAACATCTTGGTCAGATAAACCCTTACAATGGCACAATTCTATACTTTATAGTTATGTTTATTAATTAAAGGCAGCAAATAAATACAAATTCTGCACTGACAAAAGTGTTAATTTATGTTGCAATGCAAATGTAAATTAATAATTATTGCTGTAAAGTAATTACCAAAGCACTCAGCATCCACCACCGTCCCGTTCCCAAAGACCACCCTCCCACAGACCTCCACAGCGCAGTAGTAGGTTGCGGTGCGGTTGGAGCGGTGGGTGATGTTCTTGGTGAAGTTAGACACACAGCTGTTTGAAGAAGATCTGATCTCACACTGTGTCCGGCTGCTGCTGCTGTGTCCAGTGGAGATGATTTGAGGAAAGGATTGTCCTGCAGCAGCTCTGACCCAGAGCACGGTCAGTTCTGCTGCTTTTATCTGAGAGAAGACGGAGCACTGCAGCGTTACCTCTTCACCCGGAGAGACAGACCCCCGCTCTGGACTCTGGACCACTGAGATATTTACCTCCTGATCATCTGTTTATTAATGAGAGGTACATGGTACATACAACAAAGTACCTCATTAATATAGGTGCTGAGATAGTGTATAATAACACTGATATAGTGGAGGATACTTTTGAAAAGATATAAGCGCAATCTCTCAAGAAAACTTACATTTCTACATCACCTGAATATACAGCATCTCAAGATTGAACTCACCTTAAAAACACTGGGGTAGACCCCAACTCAGACTTTGTTTTATAGTTTACTCTGTATATTATCTTTGAATTTTTCTATCACTTTGTCTTACCAGACATTTTCTTCTCTTTGGGTCCAACTTACAGAGGGCTGTGACATCGCTTATGTTCAAACTCAGCTCCGGGAGCTCCTTAAGTTAGACCTCTGTGTCCACATCTCATCTTCTGTTCTGTTCAGTCCTTTTCAGGGTTGTAGTGGCCACAGGGTGAGGAAAGAAGCCCAAGAGACATACTCCCTCCAGCCACCTCTGTATCTGCCTCTCAGTTGTTAGAGCCTGGTATACGTCCAGTTAGAGGCGTCCAGAGAGCATCCTTACAATATTCTGAATCACTACAAATGGTTTCTATCAAGGCTAAGGTCTAATGCATCTACTCCAGGCTCCACCAGGTTTGTTAAATTCTTCACTCGATCTCAAAGTGTGTGCAGAAACCCACCCGAGAAAACTCATTTCAGCTGCTCGTGTCTACAATCTCATACTTTCAGATATTATCTAAAGCTCATAATTATATTCTTAATAGAGAAAAAGGAAAATATGACAATTACCTGTTACAGATAAGAAGGTTACAGAGGAAAACTCTGTACACATTAAAAGGTGTAAATTTGAACTGTTCAAACAGATGAAGAAGAAAGTGTTATAATTACCTGTTACAGATAAGAAGGTTACAGAGTAAAACACTATAATATTTCCTTGAGTCTTTCCACAGAAGTACAGTCCCTCATCGTCTTTAGTAGTGTGTGGAATAAAGAGAGAGAAGCTGGTGCTGTTTGTCTCCAGTTTGATTCCTGATTTTTGGAACTCAGCTATAACAAAGGAACTTGACGCTCCTAAAGCTGTTCCCATCGGCTGTGGAGCTTCTCCTGGTTTCTGTTTATACCACACCTTTCTTTCACTGACCAGAGTTTCATCAAAAGTGCACTGAATTGTAACATTTTCTCCAGCCCTCGATGATAAAAACAGCTCCTGATGAAGATCAACTGCTTCCCCACGATCTGAAAAAGGAGTTTTAGCCTCAGTAAGAAAATAATCAAAAGGCAAAACATGATGTTATTGGAAAATATTGTAAACCTGGTCAAAATATGTAATGTATTGTCCTTTATGAGACTGTGACTGAAACTGTATGATTTGTTTAAGGGATTTTATCTCTACAAAGTGTTTTATTTCTGTGGCAGGCATTGTTTCTTAAAACAAGTTGAGATCTGCTTTCACTGGATAAAATTACACATAAACCAAGCCAAACCTTTCAGAGCATTCTTGAAAAGTTCTGATAATGATGTATTGACTATACCCATTTGATATTTAAAATAGAAGTTTTATTCCTAGCCTCATATATGAATAAGTATACAAATAGAAGTAAGAACTCACCAGTTGTGTAAAGGCTTATGAAGAGAATCCAGAGCAGAGGGATCTTCACAGAAAACATGGCACGTTTCTGAAGAGAAATATTTAAAAGGAGCCCTAGAGAAACTTTCCTCTCGTCTGACAGAAACCATATGGCAGCAAAAGGCTGAGGAGACTGAGGAGGCTTTTGAACCTCCTCAGTGTGTGTTCAGGGCTGAATCAGCCAATGAACACCTTTATTCAGGAAGTGATGCTGATGCTCACAGACCAGGTTCCTGAACTGATATTAAGCCATACTTTTATTTACAGCTCAGAGTTTCATCTCGGTTCAACACTTCACTGAGAGTGAACGCTTTAAAAACAAACAAACAAACAGACTCAGGGACAGTTTCTTTCCCAAAGCCATCACGTTGCTAAATGGGAATCTGCACTAACTGCACTACTGTGTGTCATCTGGTTTGTCTGTCCTACTTGTCTATAGGGTACTTATGTTTCTATAGTTTTTTATAGATAGTTCTAACTTTTCTATTCAAATATTGCACTCTGGGCACTTTTTAAGGAGCAGCTTCCAGTTTCGTTGTACTATGTATACTGTGTATTCTGTGTATAATGACAATAAAGGCTTCCTATTTAGACTGTGTCTCACAGAGTGAAAGTGATGAAGGAACTGGAGAAACGTTGAAATATAAAGTTGCTGTCACTGAATAAAAAAGCAATTTGATCTTCAGACTGGGACCTTCTCTGTGGTTCTTTATGGATGTAAAATCTGGAAAAGAAAGTTAATAAAAAATATCTACGCCTTTGAACTTGTTGGAGAAGAAATCTGAGAAGACCTCACACAGCAACACACACAGTGTTCATTTAACACTAATATAGTGTTGATCTAACATTGGTGAATTCAGTGTACGGACTGCAACAATGAAGTCAAAGAAATGGATCCTGAACTAAATCAAGCCTCGCCTTTCAAGAAAAACTAAACTAAAGCTTGATTATTTTGGACAAATTTATGATAAGAACTGGTTCACTGGAGAATAGAGTCCAGCTCTGAAGAGTTGAAGGTAAACAAGGAAGAGGACGATATGCAGCAACACAGAATGATACAGTCAAAGAAATAATGAAGCCCACAACAGAAGTCAGGATTTTTCTATATAAACACTATCCATTAGGTCTAACAGCACGTGGTGAGGATGAAAAGAAGATGTTTTAGAAGATAATCAATGACCGTTGCAGACTGTGCATATATTGATGATGCATGTATCAGTCCGGAACATACCATATCCTCAACAGTTTTAAAAATTAAAGTTTATATTAGTTTATAGTTATATTATAGTTTGTATTAGAGCATTGCTGTTTTAAACACTTTCCAACTTACAGGCTCAGTATGAAGAAATGACCCAATGTTTTCTCAGCACAGTGAAATTTCTCTTGATTTCTTACAGAATACAGACTTTTAAAACTCATATTTATTGCTCCAATTTTAGAAATAATAAATGTCTATTACTGGTCCTCACATTTCTCCATCTCTCTCTTTGTGTCTGTGTGTGTGTGTGTGTGTGTGTGGGTGTTTGATGATGTTATGTTGTTTGGTATTATGCTGAATACTGAAGTATAAGACGGTACACTGAAAAAAAATTACTTAATCAATAAGTCATGACAGGGGCGGCGCAATGGAGCAACAGGTAGTGTCACACAGCTCCAGGGACCTGGAAGTTGTGAGGTTGAGTCCCGCTCCGGGTGACTGTCTGCGAGGAGTGTGGTGTGTTCTCCCTGTGTCTGTGTGGGTTTCCTCCGGGTGCTCTGGTTTCCTCCCACAGTCCAAAAACACACGCTGGTAGGTGGATTGATGACTCAAAAGTGTCCGTAGGTGTGACTGTGTGTGTATTGCCCTGTGAAGGACTGGCGCCCCCTCCAGGGTTTATTCCTGCCTTGTCCTCAACAGGTAGGCTCTGGAACCAGCCTGAACATGATAAGCGCTTACATACAATTTGTCACGGGGGCGTAAGGAGTAGATTTTAAGGGAGGCGGACACACTCGCTACAACACAGAATTTAATATAGAAATGACATAACAAAACGAACTTGAGTAGAAACACGAAATAACACTACTAGACTGGGGCATGAAACAGGCAGGAGACAACGAGAAACGAGCTAAAGAAACAAAGACTACGATAACAATTGGGTAAGAGAAATGAGCAAGACAACAATACGTGAACAGCGCGAAACTACAAATGACAAACAACAACGACGACGAAAACAAATGAACAAATGAACAAAATGACCGATACCAGGAGGTGAGGGAAGAGGGCTTAAATACATGAACTTAACAAGAAACAGCTGAAACGGATAACAAGGGAAACGATGAGGAGGCGGAACAAAGGCGGGGCATGAACATAAAGAAAACAAAGCCATGTGCGGAGATAGGAAAACAACAAACAGACAGAGCCACATGGAAGAGGAAAACAAACCAGAAAGTGTCAAGATGTGACACAATTAATGAATAATTTGATTAATTATCAAATTAAATGTAGTGATTTCAACTGAATTCTGTGAGTTTTAAGCTTTTCAACTCAAGTTTTTAAATTACTTCAATGAAGAGGAAATTTGAAGCAGTGAAATGAACTTGAAACTGTGAGTTATGGCTGTGGGCGGGGCTTTGGTTTATTCAGGAAGAGCTCATACACCGCAGGCCTAATTTGTTCACTCTTTTTGGGGGTTTTATTTTCATTGTTGTGTGCTGTGAGGGTGGGAGTAATAAATAGGATGCTTTAAGGTTGTTTATTGCTGTTTGGACCTAGTAGATCTTTCTTTGTAGTTTGAACTGTGTTTTGTCAGAGGCCTTACCCTCAGAGTGAAAGACTGAAACTATGAACCTGGATGTACTTCTTGACACGGGTCACAAATAATTATATTAAATTATAATACTTCTTTTAACTTAAATATGTACTTTTGAAAGAGTCATGTGTACTTTTAATGAATGTAGTTAAGTTGAAACAACAAGCAGTTAAAACCAAATCAACTTGTAGAAAGTAATTCAAAGCCAAACTTGACTCAAAGTCATGAGATGAAATAAACAGCAATTCTAATTGAATTTAACTTAAAGAGTTAAAGCAGCTTTTGAACTGACATTTCTGAGTTGAAGCTGGTGAAACTTTTAACACTGTAGAGTAAACAGCTTGTTGTAGTGTGGAATAAGTCTGAAACCTCAGACCATTCACTTCACTCTGTTTGTGTTGTGGTGTTGTCACACTCTCAGTAGTTCATGGTTTATTTGACACCTATGATGTTAGACATCAAATATCTTTCTTTAGAATGATCATTATCTGTTGCCCTTTTAAGACTCTAACCACAGAAAATGCGCTGTGTGCTTCAAACTACATCACACTCTTTTATCCTTCCTGTGTTAAACATGTTTTATTAGATTTCCTGTTCAGAAAACCATCAGAAACTTGACTATTTTTTAATCACTCTGGCTGATGAAAGCTTAAAGCTATAGATAACTGATCATATGCTGCCATTACTGTCTTACTCAGTCTTTAATTGTCATCTTGGAGAAATATAAAGCAGCCTATTCCAACTCGACTGTTTCATGAGCCCTCCCAGGAAACAATGACATTTGTATCCATTGTTTATTTATGTTAATAAGCCATAATGCAGTGTAATACAGGCAGGTCTGCTGATATCTGAGATAAAACCTCACCCAAAATAGGCCATGCTCAGGTCCTGACACTAGACAGTCACAGACATATGAGTCTATATCTTGATAAGATCAAGACCACTGCTACTGAGGGGGGAAGGGCTCAGGTGAAGCCAGCGTGGCCTTGTTTCACTCTGACACCAATTCATCTGAAGTTCAACACACTCAGAGGAGAACACTAACTGTCCAACTCTATAACTGACACTTCCACTGGCCGGCATCGTTCTGAGTGATAGGGGAGAACAGAGAGCAAGGACAACAATGCTCTCTCAGACTCCCAGCCTCAGAATTTGTATGTGAGACTGAGACTCAGAGGGCAATGTCATCACCAGGAATGGAACAAGAGATGTTTCTGTGATGTGGTCTGTGCTTAAATTGTTCTGTCACATGGAAATCTGGGGTTAAAGCCTTTAACAACTGACCATTTCCCCAAAGAAAACATTTTCTCTAGTCTTCATTGTTCATATGATTTGTTTCATTATTTTATCTCATGACAAACGGATTGAAATATTATAAAACATTAAGTACAGTGTTATCTGACATTTTATAAAACATGATACTGAAAAAATTACATATTGAATATACTTATTTTTTTATGTATATAGTTTATGTCAAAGGGTTCCATGAAATTAAATCATTAATTTATTCATACATTCATTGTCTGTAACCCTTATCCAGTTCAGGGTCATGGTGGTTCCAGAGTCTACCCAGAATCACTGGGCACAAGACGGTAACACACCCTGGAGGGGGCGCCAGTCCTTCACACGGCGACATACACTCACACACTTGTATCTGTAGACATTTCGCCAATCCACCTACCAACATGTTTTTGGACCGTGGGAGGAAACTGAAGCACATGGAGGAAACCCACACGGACACAGGGAGAACATAAAATAAAACCATATACATACAAATAAATAATTTAAGAATGACTACTGATACTCAGAGTTTACATCTGATTATAGATGACAATTTAATGCAACCCTTTGATATAAAAATGAAATAAATTTAAATTTAATTTAATTTAGTTATTTTTCAGTGTACGCTCGGTTCACACTGTTACTGTGCCACACATTACAGACAGTAAATGAACACAGAAATCCTCCCTCAAGCAGAATTAATTTAGTGCATGAATAGATTTCTTTTTACATTTAAAGTTTTCTTTGAGTGAAAAAAGGATTTAAAAATTTTGGGTCAGTGTCCAACTACATATGGATTTAGTCTTTTATAACCTTCCAGCAGCGGTGATGGTGTTGTATGTGTCACTGGGTTTATGCACTGATATATAACAATAATTAAAAACAAATGAGCCCTAACGAGTTCCACTGCGGTCGCTGAGGGAGGAGCACCTCACTTCAGAATACAGAACGTCCCTCGGCTGTTCCTTCTTCCCTCGTCCTCTATTGGTTTTTCTTTCGTGGAAATTCAGTGCTGCGTAATTCAGCTCCTGATCCCCATGGTCCTGTGGAAATGATGAACACCATGAGTTCCTCTACGTCTTCAGTGTCGGGGGAAAACCATCGTTTCTCCATTTGTTTATAAAGGATTTAACAGCTTCTGTTTACACTGCTCTTTAATAATGAGGTTGATCTTAAACACACACTTGAGTAAAATCTATGACACTATCATGAAAGAAATTAAGATTGTTTTTTCTCCACAATAATGTGAATGTGAATCTTAATGTGACCAATCAGAAAGCAGCACAACAACAAACTGTTTTAAAATAAAAACATAACTGCAATCAGTGGCTGATGAAAGAGGGAGGAGTAATAACTGTCCTCACTAATGCACTCGAGAACAAGTACAATTATTATTATTTATAATAATTCAGAAATATACTAAAACTTAATTGTTTTATTTAATTATAAAAATTCTGCTTTAAATTTACAGTAGTCTTTTACTACAGGAACCTACCTGTTGTAGCCACTGTTTATTCGTCTTCTTCTTCACTGGATCTGCTGGAAGTTTTTTGGCTGAAATACAAACACGTTGGATGTAGGTCTGTATCATTTTATAAGCCCCCAATATGTGCATTTTGTAATAGATTATTTATGACATCATTGTTTTTACTGTAACTGTTTTTTGTTTATCTTTAGTAATTTAATGGAATTAATTATTTATTTGTGTGTGCACTAATTTTGAAAGGAATTCTCATTGTTCAGATTGAATTTCAGGGCCAAGATCCCTTTGGCGGATCAATCATAGTAATTAATGAATAATAGTAAATTACAGCTAATCCCACTACGCTGCATTTAATGTTGCCCAACAAGCCCAGATTCAGCAGTTCTGCCACTGTATTCGTTTCAGGTTTCTTTTAGGACTATTCCAAAATGGTTCTTATATTTTTAAAAGTTAACTAATTCTTAGTGTAAACAGAGTTTAAAGATTCTGACTCTCCGTGGCCTGGAACTCACCACTGTAGCTTCTCTTCTTAAAGAGTAAAATGGCTTGGACACAGATGATGATCGACCACACGGCGAGTGCAGTCCCCATCCAAATCAGAGCAGGAACCAGAGGGTTTACTATGGAATCATTTATAATCAATAAAAATGAAACTCAAAAATAATTTTTGCCAATTCTTAGTTCAAGTCACTGTGCTGTTTATTCAACACTGTCTCTGTGACAAGAGAGAATTATATCATTCTGTTTAAACAGGTCACACTTCAAAGTATAATTAAAAGTCATTACTTTATGAAGTTAGAAATGAAAATAACAGATTTCAGAGTGGTTTTATCTGTGTAGTGTACATCATAATATTCCCAAAAACAAGTTTATTTTCAGTAACAATTTTCTTATTAAAAATAATGTATTGAGTCATTGTTGGTAGTTTATTGGCTCAGTACAGATCACTATATTGAGGTAATTTATGTATTTTATATAAAAATAAATGAAGAATTAGTTTGGATTAGGGACTTGTTTGCTTTGAGCTGAATGTAAAAGTATTAAATATGTGATGAAACTCTCACTCACTGAATCAGGGCAGGGACTCAGAGTGGTAGGAAAGTTTTCATTTTATATTACATGTATTTACTAACTGTATAATAAAACATTAACATATATTTTTTATGATACAAACAGATTAGAGCTAAATTTTACCATGTGTGTTTTTATTAAATATTTTTGTAATTGTATGTGAGTACATGAGTACATAGCCAGTTCTCCAGTGTTAGATCAACACTAATAGTATTAACTTAACACTGAGAGTGTTAAATTATTACGCTAACAGTGTTAATTTAACACTAATAGTGTTGATTTAACAGTGGTGTATTTGCTGTGTAAAAACGTGAACGGATGCATGTATATTTACAAAATCTGTAAAAGTGTACACAGCCACAGTATCTTCATTACTACTCTATGTACTGTTAAGGTATAATTACACAGTAATCTTAAAGTAGAACCGTAGATCTTTATGTGAGGAATACTAATATTTAGTGTAAATACACACTCACCCACTTCCACCACCGTCCCGTTCCCAAAGACCACCCTCCCACAGACCTCCACAGCGCAGTAGTAGGTTGCGGCGCGGTTGGAGCGGTGGGTGATGTTCTTGGTGAAGTTGGACACACAGCTGTGTGAAGAAGATCTGATCTCACACTGCGGCCGGCTACTGCTGCTGTGTCCAGTGGAGATGATTTGAGGAAAGGATTGTCCTGCAGCAGCTCTGACCCAGAGCACGGTCAGTTCTGCTGCTTTAATCTGAGAGAAGACGGAGCACTGCAGCGTTACCTCTTCACCCGGAGAGACAGACCCCCGCTCTGGACTCTGGACCACTGAGATATTTACCTCCTGATCATCTGTTTATTAATGAGAGTTAACTGTCAGACAGAACTGTCGCTGTGGTGGTACACTCAGGGGTACATATATTGTACCTTTAGTTAAGGAACATTATTGCACTTTATTCAACAAAATTTTTAGATTATTAGGTTGTGTTGATTATCCAAAGCTCATGAATGTCAGTGAGGGTCAGGACATTAATTGACTAGTAAATAAACACTTATTAATAAAGGTTCAGAGGCAGTCCATTAACATTTTTTAATATAAAATTCTGAATTTTGAATAATATTAGGAAGTCATGAGAGTTGTGGTGGTCTGCACAATCTCAGGAGTCTGTAAGAGAATAGATGCAGAGTTTGTGTTGGAAGAAAATCTAGTGTCCTGTTGTCATTGATTAAATTTAAGCAACTTTTTTCTGTCTACAGTGATTCCTCTGAACTGTTTCATTTGTTGTTAACAGAGAAAAGTGAAAATATAATGATTACCTGTAACAGATAAGAATGTTACAGAGGAAAACTCAATCATATCTATTTGAGAGTTTCCACAGAAGTACAGTGCCTCATCGTCTTTAGTAGCGTGTGGAATAAAGAGAGAGAAGCTGGTGCTGGTCGTCTCCAGTTTGATTCCTGTTTTCTTAACTTTAGGTGAAACAAAGGAATCTGATTCTCCTAAAGCCGTTCCCAGCAGCTGTGGAGCTTCTCCTGGTTTCTGTTTATACCACACCTTTCTATCAGTGCTCAGAGTTTCATCAAAAGTGCAGCTGATTGTAACATTTGCTCCAGCCCTCGATGATAAAATCGGCTCCTGATGAATAATCACTGCTTTCCCCAGATCTGGAACAGAATGTTCAGCCTCAGTAAGAAAATTAATACATGAAACAATATGACTTATAGGAAGGCATTGTAAACTAGGACAAAATATGAAATACTGTTCATTATGAAACTGTGATTGAATATTTTTTTCTAATTAATATTATTTTTAGTTTTATCACTACAAAGTGTCTTATTTCTGTGGCAGGCATTATTTCTTAAAACAAGTCGAGTTCTGCCAAAGGAACAGGACACTTTCACTGGATAAAATTACACATAAACTAAGCCAAACCTTTTAGAACATTCTTGCAATATTTTTATAATCATATAAAGACTATATCTTAATATTATATATTATATATTAATTTCTCTAGAATAAAATAATTTACTTCTAGCCTCATTTGAAAATAAATAAAAAATAAAAAAATATCAAGAACTCACCCGTTGTGTAAAGGCTTACGAAGAGAATCCAGAGCGGAGGGATCTTCACAGAAAACATGGCACTTATTTCACTTTTCTGAAGAGAAATATTTAAAAGGAGCCCTAGAGAAACTTTCCTCTCATCTGACAGAAACCTTATTGCAGCTGAAGACCTCTGGGCCTTCCTTTGAACCTCCTCAGTGTGTGATAAGGGCTGAATCAGCCAATGAACACCTTTATTCAGGAAGTGATGCTGACGCTCACAGACCAGGTTCCTGAGCTGAAATTAAGCCATTCCTTTATTTACAGCTCAGAGTTTCATCTCGGTTCACCTCATGTATCTTTACATTCAAATGTTAGAATGTGTCTCTCCAAACAAAGATCAGAAAGGTCCAGACTGATCTTAAACTTTGGTGTTGGAGAAGACTTTGGAGAAGACCTTGGACTGAAAAAGGACAAACAAATGGTTCCTGGAACAAATCAAGCGTCATATTTCATTAAAAGCACAGAGAACCTGAAGCTCCATTATTTTGGATGCAGTTTGAGAAAAAGCAGTTCACAGGGAAATTAAGCTCAGAAGAGTAGAAGGTATAAGAGGAAGAGGGCGAGCTGTAGCGTGACAGATGGATACAACCAACGAAATAATGAATGAGCCGTTAAGAATCCTGTAGACCACAAACAAAGACACAGTTCTCTATGGAAACACTGACAGTATGGTCACCAGGAGGTGGAAACAACAGCCCTTAATAAATAATTATATTCTCCCCTGAATAATTACGAATGTATTTTGTTTTAAAGGATAATATATAAACACTCTTTAGCACAGGTGCAGATAAAACATGTGACAGTCAGGAAGGTGTTTTATTATATAACCTATAAACCTATAGTTTAAAACGAGTGTTTAAAGGAGCATTGCTCTTTTAAAATGAGAATTAATTTAAAGGACTGCCACAGAACAGTAGAATGGGTCAAACCTTTCACTTCACTCTGCGTGTGTTGTGGTGTTGTCACAATCTCAGTAGTTCATGGTTTATTAGACATCGGTAATGTTAAACATTAACTGTTTTCATCTCTGCTCCCCCTTACTTTCTTTTGAATGATCATTATCTGTTGCCATTTATAAACTCTAACCACAGAGCATGTGCCATGTTCTTTACATTACCTTCACGCTCTTTTATCACACCTATTCAATCATGTATGAACCCCTTTCAATTAGCTTCTCTGTATAGAAAACAATGAGGAACTTGGCTATTGTTAATCACACTGACTGAAAAGGAAATATCACTTAAAGCTGAGGCTAACTATTTATATTCTACCATCACTCTCTTGCACAATAATGATTACTTATCTTAGACGAATACAGGGGAGCCTACAGCTTCATGAGCACCAAAGTAAACCATGTAATCATTTACATCTACAGGTGCTGGTCATAAAATGAGACTATCAATATAGAAAAAGTTGATTTATTTCAGTAATTCCATTCAAAAATTAAACTTGTATATTATACTCCTTCATTACACACATAGCATCATTGATAAGTGACAGGTGTGGTGGAAAAATTATGACAGAAAATAAGACAGCTCTTTGAGTCGGCATCAAGTAAGACAGCATTTTATTAATTAACGTGAGAGAGGGACGTGCGCGCAACGCTGTTTTTCACCTCTCTGCTGACCATTTTTGATCAGCGTCTTTTTATAAATAGAAAACCCTTTGAAGTACACCATCTGTTCACTCTTTTACATTTCAGTCATCTTTCGCTGTGTCCTGTTCCCAAAACTCAGAGTTTCCCACCAGTTGTTTTCCCTTATCTCCTGTATTTCTAACACCTTTCCAGACGTGGCCTGTGCCTCCCCCTCTACCTCCTTGGTCTGGAGAAAAAGGGAGGTGTTGATATGTTGAAACATGTTTGAAACACACACACACATAAGTCTGCGGTCTCACACAGAGAATTAGGAATAAAACAATTTCAGTTTACACAAGCATGCGTGGTCATTGCTGATTAAATATCTCTATTGATTATGAAACATTTATATAAACAAATTTCCATCACAATTCCCTCCTTTGATTCTTAATCAATCATTTTTACAGATTATCTTCATCAAACAAATGTTCCAGCCCCAGGTCTTTATCTACTTCATCAGGTTTAGAGTCCTTTGTGATCTGCAGGAGCTGGTATCTCGCTTGAACATGATGAGACAAAGTTTCGTTCACGTTCTCGTCCTTTTGGGGTACTCTTAAGGTTGTTGTTTCTTCAGGTGAGGTTGGAGCGTTCTTGCGATGAGTATGATGTACCCACGTCCCTCGCCCTTTTACTTTCACGGCCGTGTGGGTCACTAGGAGCACCTGGTGTGGTCCAGTCCACTTGGGTTGGTTCCACCTTCGTCTGCGGAGGTCTCGTATCTGCACCCAGTCACCTGGCTTGTGGTCGTGGAAGGGCTGGTCAGCTGGTTGCGGCAGCACTGCTTTCACCTTTTAGATATGGGCAGAAATCGTCTTGAGACGCAATACGTTGTGAGAGAGTGGGTCAAACAGCTGGTTATCAAGTGCAGGTGGACCTTACCCCGTTTTGGGACGCCTGCCAAACACTATCTCAAAGGCACTAAGACCAGATCTTTTCTGTGGTCTGGTTCTGCTTTGCCAGAGGACCAGAAGGAGGCACTTAACCCAATTAAGGCTTGTTTGTTGTGTCATTTTTGCTAGACCATTTTTTAATGGTTCCATTAACCCTTTCTACTGTCCCAGCATTGGCGGGGTGTTGGCATGTCTATTTCTAGGTACTTAGTTAGACTAATTAGGCCTGTATGTACAAATGGAGTGCCATTATCACTCGAGACGCGTTGTGGCAGGTCCCATCTGGGGATTATTTCTCCGAGGAATGTTTTGGCTACTGCCTCGTCATCCTGGGTACCTGTGGGAAAAGCTTCAACCCATTTACTGAACATGCATACACAGACCAGGAGAAACCGCTTCCCTTCTGCTGGTGTTAGCTCCACAAAATCAATCTGCCAATGGAATGGCTCTATCGCTGGGGGTGACCTACAGGTTGTTGTGACAGGGGTTGTTTGTGCCTGTGTGTGTTTTGTGCACACGTGAGGCATGTTGAATAAAACTTTTGGGTGAATGTAGAGAGTCTGGGTACATATCAATGCCTGGATATCATATTTTATCATTCCCTCCTTTTGCTCATGTGACTTTTCCCATGAGCAATAGCAATTAACCCTTTCATGTATGTTTTTTTGGGAGACATGGTCTGTTCGTAGCAGTGTGTATCCATACATTGTTTTGCTTAATGCACCCTGATTTGGACCACTGAGCTTGCTCTGCTCCAGTGGCAGTGGACTGAATAGCCTGCAGAGTGGGTTTCTCTTGATCTGTTACAGGAAGTTGTGTGGCAGCGACCGGAGCTGTGAAAGCTGTGTGTTTAGCTACATGAGCTACATTGATTTCTCAGTTATCACTTGTTCTTGTGTTAAATCAGATCTTGTATTAAACAAATTGGTTGGCTCGAATCAATAATGACTCAATTCATATCAATAACTAGTAACCATTAATCAAACTGGGGATAAAATGAATCTCATTGTTAATAATAATTTTAAATCTCAAATATTTAGAATAAAAGTCAATCAAACCATCACCAAACTCAACAAATTTGATGATAATTAATGAATCAATTTCAACAAGTTGAAATTTGAAACAAAGTATCATAAAATGAAACAAATGTTAGGTTCAAGTGAATCAAATAGTCACCTCAATGAATCAACTCAGTGATTCAATCTGAATCAAACCAATGAAACAAATGTAAGGTTCAAGTGAATCAAATTGTCACCTCAATGAATCAACTCAGTGATTCAATCTGAATCAAACCAAGGACTCGACCGAATCACCTTGTCAAATGAATCCTGCTTTTTTGTCGCAAAATAGGGGACTTTTTAAAAGTTTTTTAGTATTATTTTTTATTTATATAGACATGTTTGAATACAGTCTATATAAATATATCTATACGTCATGCTAAATGCATATATATTGTAGCGTCCACCGGACGCTTTGAAAGAATGGTCGAGAATAACTTGAATTCTTCCACTTTAATGAACTGAAAGCAGTTACTGTTGGCCGTAACCACGCCAACCAAAAACAGGCTGCTACAACTCTCTCGCTGCTTTTTAACTGACAACAACAATGGTCAAAATAACTCTCTCTAACTCACTCCCCTTTCTGCGCACACACTCCCCCCCTTTTCTCATCCGCCAATCACATGCGTACTGTAATTCACATACATCTGCATTTCACATAGTCCATAACACAGAACATTATTGCAGGATCGCTACACTGCCCCCTCACTAAGTCTCTCCCGAGAGACTCACATAAAAGTCATTGAGATGGCCCGGGGCCCCTTTCTTTCTCTGGGGCCTCTCAAGGTTGAACACACAGGGCTGCTGCTGAACAGGGAAAGAGTCTTGAGGTGGAGAAGGCTGTGGGGAGTTGAAAGATGCAACAGTGAGCGGTACTTGGGGAAAGGGCAAAGGTTGTCGATGAGGGTGTGCATCACCTCTGTATGGGGCCAACCTATCCCGATGGAGGGCCACCCGTCTACCCTTAGGCATCAGCTAAACCCTATACACCACCTCACTGATCCTTTCCAGAACTTCACAAGGCCACACCCAATGACAATCTAACTTTGTGCATCTTCCCTTTTTACTCGTATGGCTGTACACCCGTACCAGATCCCCAGCCCTGAAATCTTTCCCCTTTGCTCTCATGTCATAGTTCCTTTTCTGTCTTATGCCCGCTTTCCATAGCTGGTCACGAGCAAAAGCATGAGCTGACTCCATTCGATCCTGGAGTCTCCTTACATACTCCGGTCCTGGAGGAACTGCTGGTGTCTCTGGAGTTTTGCCAAAAGCCATTTCTGCTGGAATCCGCAGCTCTCACCCTAGCATCAGAAGAGCAGGTGTGCATGAAGTGGAGTCCTGTACCGCAGATCGATAAGCCAACAGAACAAGAGGGAGGTGCATATCCCAATCATTCTGATGTTCAGCAGTGAGGATGGCAAGCTGTTTCGCCAGTGTCCTGTTAAATTGCTCGACCAGTCCATCGCTTTGCGGATGTAGTGGGGTGGTCCTAGTCTTCTGCATGCCCAGTCACTCACACATAGCAGAGAAGACACCAGATTCAAAATTTCGTCCCTGATCACTGTGAAGTACCTCTGCTGCCCCGAACCTGGAAAACATGCCCTCTAACAGAGCATCTGCAACAGTCCCCGCCTCCTGGTCTTGTATGGCATAGGCCTCTGGCCATTTGGTGAAATAGTCCATAGCAACCAGGACTTAACGGTAGCCGTTGTCTGTGCGGGAGAATGGACCCATTATGTCTACTGCAACTCTTTCCATTGGGGCCCCTACTGTCAACTGTTGGAGATGAGCACGGGACTGGTCTGGAGGGCCTTTGTGAGCAGCACAAGGGTCACACCTGTGACAGAAATCATCAACATCCCTCCTAAGCTGGCCCCAGTAGAAGCTCTGTCGTAGTCGTCAACGAGTTTTTGAGACTCCAAAGTGTCCTGCTCCTACAGCTCCATTACATGTCTTCAGCACCCCCTCTCTAAGTGCCTTTGGGACCACTACTTGCCACCTCTCCTCCCCGGTGGCTGGCTCTTTCCAGGCCCTCTGGAGCACCCCATCCATCACCCAGAGGGCTGCAAATTTCTCAAAGAGTCCTTTAGTAGCAGGAGAACAGTGAGCCACCTCATTCCACTGTGGTTTTTGTCCTGATTCCACCCACTGCAGCACTGGTTGTAAGTCTGGGTCTCACTCTTGTTGTACTCTCCACTCCACAGGGTCAACCACAAGGGTCACTCCACAAGTCAGTGTATCTCCGCCACAAGTGGGGTCACTCTGCTCTTCTGAGCAGAGCTTATTCTCCTGGGCCTCCCTTTTTTCACAATAGCGGCAGTCGTCAGAGGCATAGGGACATGGCTTCTGCATTGGCATGACGAGTCCCTGCTCGGTACTCCACCTGGAAGTAAAACGTGCCAGTTCTTCCAGCCAGCGTGTGATTTGGCCCTCCAGCTCTCTGAAGGACATCAACCACTGGAGAGCTGCATGATCAGTCTTGACCGTGAATGGTAGGCCACAGAGATAATACCTGAAGTGTCTTATTACTCTTACAATTGCGAGAAGTTCCCTGCGTGTGACACAATAGCGACGTTCCGCTTTATTGAATATCTTACTAAAGTAGGCTACCACTTTCTCCCCCTCTTGACTCACTTGGCTCAGCACCGCTCCCATCCCCACATCACTGGCGTCCGTGTCCAAGACAAATGGCAAGTTGGGGTCTGGAGGTATGAGAATAGGAGACCTTATCAGTGCTTTTTTTAGACAGATAAAGGCCTGCTCGCACTCTGCTGTCCATACAAACTCACTGTCCTTCCATTGTAAGTGGAACAGGGGTGCAGCTATGCAAGAAAGCCCACGCACAAACCACCTGTAGTAGGAGGCCAGTCCAATGAAACTCTTCAGCTCCTTCAGATTCGACGGGGTTGGCCAGTTCTTTACAACCTGCACTTTCTCCTCCAAAGTGCCTATGCCCTCTCCTCCAATCTTGTGTCCTAGAAACTCCACTTCCTTCCTCATGAAAAAGCACTTGTCAGGGTGGAGTTTCAGGCCCGCTGCAGCTATTCTCTGTAGATTCTGTCGGAGGGACTCCAAAGCGGCCTCGAAGGAGCTCCCATGAACCAGAATGTCATCCAAATATACTAGACACTCCTTCCTTGGAATGCCAGCCAACACATTTGCCATCAGCCGTTCGAAAGTAGCTGGGGAGTTGCACAGCCCAAAACAGAGAACACGGAACTGCCATAGCCCTCTACCAGTGCAAAAGGCCGTCTTGGGTTTAGCATCCGGACTGAGGGGCACCTGCCAGTACCCACTGCGTAGGTCCAATGAGGAGAACTAGGACGAGCCAGACACCAAGTCCAGTGATTCATCGACATGAGGCAGTGGGTATGAGTCTTTCTTGGTTACTCTATTCAACGGCCTGTAGTCCACACAAAATCTCATCTTTTTGCTCTTTTTTTGTTTACCATCACCACCCCAGAGGGCCAGGGGCTGTCAGATGGCTCAATGATCACATTCTGTAGTCAGCAGCTGCCTGATGGGCGAGGGGAAGACGGCGAGGACGCGTTCTGATAGGCTGTGCATCTCCAGTGTCAATTTTGTGCTGCACCAAGTGTGTCAGGCCCACCTCCCCCTCAGTCAGGGCAAAAATGTCTTTAAACTCCCACAGTACTCTCCACAGCTCCTCCTACTGCTGGGGTTCCAAGTTGTCACAGCT
This sequence comes from Hoplias malabaricus, assembly GCF_029633855.1. Taxonomy (NCBI): domain Eukaryota; kingdom Metazoa; phylum Chordata; class Actinopteri; order Characiformes; family Erythrinidae; genus Hoplias; species Hoplias malabaricus. The sequence continues at coordinate 22,394,425 of NC_089816.1, read as the reverse complement.
CATCCCCCATATCTTCCGTATTGCCGCCATTCTATCTACCCCTCCTCCCTCTGTATTCTGGTCACAGACCAGAGGAAGCACGTTAGTTGCAGGCTGGGGTGCGGAGAAAGGAAAAGTTGGAGAAGAGGCATGGAAAGATGGAACTAAAGTTTATGTGGCTCCTGAGATCACAGGGTGGGGGCATTGAATCTGTGTGGGATGTGTCAGATTAACTGTGGGGCCTCCAGGAAACATCAGTGTGTTATTCCCCAGGTCCAACACCCCGCGAGCAGCCCTAAGAAAGTCCAGTCCTAGTATGCAAGGGTCTTGGACTGCTGCAACCTATACCCCAAGATCATGGTCACAGTGGAGCCTGTGTCAACCAGCGCCATGCAGGGAGTGCCTGCCAAGGAGATGGAGACATGGCAGGTGGAGCCCTGCTCCCCCGATCCCTTACTTGAGCTCCGTCCACTAGAGGTAAGTAGGACACAGGGGTAGGGGTCTGCGTCGTCCCATCTTTTGGCCGGGCTTAGCAGTAGCAAGCAAGTAAGGGCTTCATCAGTGAGGCACATGGCCAGCTGCAGTGCTTTACTATCTTCAGCCCAGCCCGCTGCCCGTGCAAGCAGTTCAAATTGGGCATGAAAAGCCTCCCAGTCCGCCCTACCTGAGTATTTTGGCGTTTTCATCATGGGCTGATTACAACATGTGACACCATTTTTGTTTCCTCTCAGCCGCGTGTCACTGTGGACTATTGTTTTCGTGCCCCCGTGGTCCTCCGCACTCCTCGAGCTGAATCCGGCCTCGGCGGCTAGCTTCCTGGCTGACTGTCTCACTCGAGCAGCCTGTTCTGAAACAAGGCCAGAGTCTATCACATGTCCTAAAGCACTCGCATAATCAAAGTCCACCGGCTCTTCCTTGACATACAGACGGCGTAACTTGTCTCTCCGTGCTGCCATCCCTGTCACTCTTAGCACCAAAACTAGCCAGCTTTTAGCAGCCTAACTCCGGTTTCTGTTTCACTTCTGACACCAATGTAGTGTCCACCGGATGCTTTGCAAGAATGGTCGAGAATAACTTGAATTCTTCCACTTTAATGAACTGAAAGCAGTTACTGTTGGCCGTAACCACGCCAACCAAAAACAGGCAGCTACATCTCTCTCGCTGCTTTTTAACTGACAACAACAATGGTCAAAATAACTCTCTCTAACTCACTCCCCTTTCTGCACACACTCCGCCCCTTTTCTCATCCGCCAATCACATGCGTACTGTAATTCACATACATCTGCATTTCACATAGTCCATAACACAGAACATTATTGCAGGATCGCTACAATATATTTGCACTAGAGCTCTGGGGGATTCCATTCATTCTTAAGTAATCCCTTGAAATCATATATTTCAGATCAGCACATAGATCTACACATAGAACAGAAGCATTTTATATTTTTTTTCCCTAATAAATACTTCACATGGTCTATCAATAAAATCCCCTTTATTTATTTATTATTTATTTATCATTGGTTTCTATAACATTATCTGATCTGCAGATTTATAGTAATTATCTAGTCAGGCAGTTAACTTAAGTTTTGAGAAGAAGAGAGTACTTCCCTTTTCACTGTGTCAGTGGGTCCCATCACTTCTCGCAGTGTGCTGTTTCTGTGTTTTCTTCCTCCTGAGCACATTGCTCCGGGTAGTCTCTGAGCACCGATTCACCCATGTATCTCTCTGAGGCACGTTTGGCTGGAAAGCTGGCCCATTGCCTGCAAATCCTCTTCCTCTGTTTTGCCCTCGACCCCTCCTTTGTCCTCTTCCTCTGTCTCCTTCACATGAAACGTCAGTGGGTGGAGGTGGTTGCACTGCCACTTGCTCAGGTGCTGCTACGGCTTGGCTGTTCTCTGGTGCGATTCTTTTTGGCGGGGCGGCATCGAGGTCAGGATCGGCTGGAAAAAGGAACACTGAGACACTGCTTTAGTTTTGCCCCCTTCCTTTTTTTTTTTTTTCAAATATAATCACCGCTTGTGGGCACACCACAGGTACTTTTTTCTTTTCTTTTGCACAGTGTTTAATCACCACTCGTGGGCACCTCACAGGTGGTTGTTTCACCCTGTCCTTGATTTTATTTAATATTTCACACTGAAGTTCCCAGTAGTCGGGAATCCGAAATATCTTATCCGCAATGGGACATATGTTACACTATCAGTGCCACAATCCTGGCTCATCTGACTAAAAAGAGCCGCAGTATGAATCTTATAATTATATATATATATATATATATATACATATATATATATATATATATATATATAGTATAATTAAAAAAAATTTAACTGGGATCCCATCTTGCTCGCTTACTTGATTTAGTGACTCAGAGAAATTTAGCCCCAACAACAATGTCTCACCTCCTTTTACCTACTTAACACTATTAGCACTCCTTCCCACGGTCCGGACCTATACTCTGGAGACAGGTCAATCAACAGAGGCCTCGCTATGACCAGGCTAGTTTTTTACTCCAGCGATAATAATTTTTATCACTAGAGGCCTCACTGTGAGCAGGCTACTCTTTTACTCCAGTGATATATTTTACCACCAGAGGCCTCGCTATGACGAGGCTAGTCATCACACATTACACCGTCATGTAACTAAACTTCATCCAGGACGGAGTGTTTAAAAGGAGGTGGAGGGGAATAGTTTAAACTATAATTCATCTCAAATAACTAGACTGTCATTTTTTTCCATCACACAGGTGAGAAAACACAGCAGGGCCAACATTGGAGCTAAAGATCTCTCTGCAATGTTTCCAATGATAAAACAGTTCTGACGCATGAGAACCTGTGGTCAAACACGTTTACCTTCTGATCAAACGAAGCATTATCTCCAGTCTTTATTTGTTTTATTATTTTGACCCATGGAAACATTTTTAAAACATTGTAAAACTAAAAATAATTAGATTATAGTCTGACATTTTACAAAACACGACACACACAAAAATAATAATATGTTAAAGGGTTGCATGAAATTAAATTAACTACATTCATTCATTCATCGTTGGTAACCAGTTTTCCAATTCAGGGTCACGGTGGGTTCGGAGCCTACACGGAATCATTGGATGCAAGACAGGAATACACCCTGTAGGGGGCACCAATCCTTCATCAGATGACACACACTCACACATTCGGACACTTTGGAGTCGCCAATCCACCTACCAACATGTGTTTTTGGACTGTGGGAGGAAACTGGAGCACCCGGAGGAAACCCACGCGGACACAGGGACAACATGCCACACTCCTGACAGTCACAGGAGCAGGACCTGAACCCACAACCTCCAGGTCCCTGGTGCCATGTGACCTGCTGCATCACCGTGCCGCCCTAAATCAACTACATACAATTATATAATCTGAGAATTAATACATATTACTCAGATTATATTTCTAGATGTAGATTATTTAAAATCTTGCAACACCTTGTCAAAAACAAATAATGATAATAATTAAGTAAAATTCTAAGTGCCTTTAATCAGGTACATTTGTTACACACAGCTACAATGGTACACAGTTGACTGTGAGCAAACACAGAAATGAGTCCACAAGCGTTCAGGGCAGAATTCAGAGTATAAACACATTCATTTGATTTTATAGTTATATTTCTTTCAGTGAAACAGAAGAAGGTGAGAGGTGAGGGTCAGAGGAAGGGGTCAGTATTTTGGGTGGTGGTCAGTAACAGTGAAGTATCCCACTTCAGAATAAACTCTGTGTCCAGAATGTCCATCCTTTATCATCTTTTCCACAGTGTAGAGCAGCTCCTGAGGCTGAGGACATAGAGAGGTCAGAGAGGAAATGTTAGGGGATTGTATCTGAGTTATGAGAGTATCACTACCCTTCACGACACATTTTATAAAAGTCTGAGAAATACACATCGTACCTGACCACACTCGGACCCCGGCTGAAGTCTCACTGTGACAGAAAAACAGAAACATGTGATTTATCATAATCAGAGGCTTTGACTTTCCTGAAGATGAATCTCTTGTGACTGATGACATTCCGACTGCAGGAGATTTTCAAACAGAAATGTAGTGCACACTCACCACGGCTCGACCTCTTATGATTAAAAAAGGCCTGAGTGAAGATCACCATCACACACACTCCCAGAGCTGCCACTAAAACCATTAGTGTAACAACCACAGGCTCCGCTGTTAAACATAAATATAGTATGTTTATTGCAGTAAAACTATGGTTGAGTTCATTCCCAACAAAAAGCAAATGTGAACAACTGTGTTGGTGTTTGCAGAAATGAACATCTTGGTCAGATAAACCCTTACAATGGCACAATTCTATACTTTATAGTTGCGCTTATTAATTAAAGGCAGCAAATAAATACAAATTCTGCACTGACAAAAGTGTTAATTTATTTTGTAATACAAATGTAAATTAATAATTATTGCTGTAAAGTAATTACCAAAGCACTCAGCATCCACCACCGTCCCGTTCCCAAAGACCACCCTCCCACAGACCTCCACAGCGCAGTAGTCGGTTGGAGCGGTGGGTGATGTTCTTGGTGAAGTTGGACACACAGCTGTGTGAAGGAGATCTGATCCCGATTACTACAGAGTTATCAGGGTAAACGATTCAGTTGAAGTATAATGGAATTAAAGTGGCTGTTTTATGGCATCGCTCAATGCTCCCTTTTATAGCACCTTTATTTTTAAGAATGCTCTTTCCATTGCTAAGGATCAGAGGCTTTACTCCTAGCTCATCCCGAGCGGCAGGGCTCCTCACCTGAACCCAGAAAGTGAGCTCAACAATGCACCCAAGAAAATGTTGAGTTATTACCCAAAGCTTATGAAGATAAACGAGTGTTGGGACGTTGATCGACTGGTAGAATGAAAATGTTCTTCATGGTTCAGCTCCGTCTTGCCATTCGTCAACACAGAATTCTCAGTAACATTAGGACATTATGAGAGATTAACTTTAAAGTGTTGTTAATAACCTCTGGAGACTTTGAGCTTGAACCTCAGTGATGCCACAGCCATCATTTCACTGAGTTCGAGTTGGAGGAGCTCTAGTGGCCTGTAGTGTAACTGATTTAAAGTTAAGCTGGTTTCATCTGTCTAAAGTAAATCATTTTAATATTTATATTTAACTGTTAACAGAGGGAAATGAAAATATTATGATTACATGTGACATATACGAATGTTACTGAGGAAAAGTCTACCGCATCGTATCGGGAGATTCCACAGGCGTACAGTCCCTCATCATCCTCCGTAGCATGTGGAATAAAGAGAGAGAAGCTGCTCCAGGTCGCCTCCAGTTTGATTCCTGAGTTTTGAACTTCAGGTGAAACAACGGAACCTGACGCTCCTAAAGATGTTCCCAACAGCTGTGGAGCTTCTCCTGGTTTCTGTTTATACCACGCCTTTCTATCACTGCTCAGTTTCATCAAAAGTGCAGCTGATTTTCTCCAGCCCTCGGTGATAAAAACGGCTCCTGTTTAAGACTCGCCGCTTTCCCAGGATCTGTAACATGAGATTAATGAAAAACAAGAACCTGATCACTATCTGTAATACTGTCCTTTATGAGACTGTGACTGAAACTGTATGATTTTTAAAGGGATTTTATCTCTACAAAGTTCTTATTTCTGTGGCAGGCATTATTTCTTAAAACAAGTCGAGATCTGCTTTCACTGGATAAAATTACACATAAACCAAGCCAAACCTTTCAGAGCATTCTTGAAAAGTTCTGATAATGATGTATTGACTATATTTAAGACCCATTTGATATTTAAAATTGAAGTTTTATTCCTAGCCTCATATATGAATACGTATATAAATAAAAGTAAAAACTCACCAGTTGTGTAAAGGCTTATGAAGAGAATCCAGAGCGGAGGGATCTTCACAGAAAACATGGCACTTATTTCACTTTTCTGAAGAGAAGTATTTAAAAGGAGCCCTAGAGAAACTTTCCTCTCGTCTGACAGAAACCATATGGCAGCAGAAGGCCTCTGGGTTTTTGAACCTCCTCAGTGTGTGATCAGGGCTGAATCAGCCAATGAACACCTTTATTCAGGAAGTGATGCTGACGCTCACAGACCAGGTTCCTGAACTGAAATTAAGCCATTCTTTTATTTACAGCGCCAACGTTCATCTCGGTTCACCACTTCACTGAGAGTGACCAGGACTGTGGTCTTCTCTGTGGTTCTTTATGGATGTGAAAGCCGGACGATTACAAAGTGGGAACAAATAAATATCTGCGCCTTTGAAGCTGCTGTTGGAGAAAAAGATCTGAGAGAACCTTGGACTGTGATGAAGGCAAACAAAAGATTCCTGGACAGAATAAAGCCCAGAGAAGACTTAGTTCACTGCAAGAGATGCTCAGAAGAGCTGAAGGTACAAGAGGAAGAGGATGCCACTTAATAAATATTAATAATCTCCCCTGAATCATATGTTATTATTTTAAAGATAATAAATAATCCTCCAAAGAAAAGTCACTTCAGAAACAAATATAAACAATGTGTCATGTGCCAATCACACTTTATTGGATAAAATCTACAATTAAAAATATAAATTTAAAAAAGATTATTAGCGTACTGCTCTTAAAAAAATAAATAATAAATAAATAAATAAAATAAAACAACTTGAAGGGGATGGTTCTACAAAGAATTAAATTCTTTATTAAGAACATCTTCTTTTTAAAAGAGCATCATCCCTTTCTTTATCATCCAAAAAAGACCCTTAAAACAAATATTGCTCGAACCATTCACTTAACTCAGCACTGTTTTAGAAATAAGAACTGTCTGTTATTTATTGGTGTGTGTGTGTGTGTGTGTGTGTGTGTGTGTGTGTTTGTGTGTGTGTGTTTGTGTGTGTGTGTGTGCTTTATTTATTTATTTAGATTTGTGTTGAATAAATGATAAAGCTGAGTTAACAGTGTGTAGTCGGGAGTAATTCTGAAAGCAAACCCCTCACTGCAATCTGCGTGTGTGGTGGTGTTGTCACAATCTCAGAAACTCACAGTTCACAGGGCAGCATCTGACCTTAACTATGTTCATCTCTGTTCCCCCTTCCTTTCTTTAGAATGATCATTATCTTTTGCCCTTTTTAGACCCTCACCACAGAGTATGTGCCGTATTCTACACACTGCTGTCTCCCTCTTTGTTATTTCCTGTTTATGAAGCTTTCTTCTTCAGAAAACAATGAGATAGTGGGCTGTTTTTCAGTAGCGCAGTCTGAGAAGGCTATAGCTTAAAACACATAATTATAATAACATGAGACACACCCCACAGTTTATACAGCCCTCGCTGTAATGAGGAGCTCACGGTTTAAGTAGTTTTTAATTGACTACTCTAACTGTGATGTCAAACGTTATGAGATTTTAGCTCTATGCTGATTACTGCTGATCTGAGTTCAGAGGAAGTGAATGGCCATAGATTTGGAATGAAGTGTCATTTCTAAGTTTAGAAAAATAAATTTTATTATACTTCCTTTGTTTCTGCGCATTATTCCCTCGCCATTTCCAACAACCTTCCAGCAGCGGCGATGGTGTTGTATGTATCACTGGGTTTATGCACTGATATATAACAATAATTAAAAACAAATGAGCCCTAACGAGTTCCACTGCGGTCGCTGAGGGAGGAGCACCTCACTTCAGAATACAGAACGTCCCTCGGCTGTTCCTTCTTCCCTCGTCCTCTCTTGACTTTTCTTTCATGGAAATTCAGTGCTGCGTAATTCAGCTCCTGATCCCCATGGTCCTGTGGAAACGATGAAAACCATGAGTTCCTCTACGTCTTCAGTGTCGGGGGAATACCATCGTTTCTCCAGTTGTTTATAAAGGATTTAACAGCTTCTGTTTACACTGGTTAAAGTTAAATCTTGTTACCTTCAGCTAAACTGAAAATGAAGAATGTTTTGGTTTTTCTCCTGCAGAGTTTACAATGTTTTTCTCCAACAGTAAAAACCTCATTGATGTTGCTGCATGTCTTTAGAGCTGGAGTGTCGTAAACACACGCGCAAGTAAAATTTACTTTTTGACTCTACTGTACTAATACTGAGTCAAAAAATGTGACCAATCAGAAAGCAGCACAACAGTGAAACAAATTTAAATTAAAAACATAACAGCAGTCAGTGGCTGAAAGTGAAAAGATGAAGTGGGACAGAGGGAGGAGTATTTACTGTTCTCACTAATGCACCTGAGAACAATTAAAATGAGTAATATTTATAATAACTCAGAAATATACAAATACTTTATTGTTTTATTTAATTGTAAAAATTCTACTTTAACTTTACAGCACTTTACAGTAGTCTTTTACTAAAGGAACCTACCTGTTGTAGCCCCTGTTTATTCATCCTCTCCTTCACTAGATCCACTTGAAGTTTTTTGGCTGAAATACAAACACATTGGAGGTAGGTCAGTATCCTTTTATAAGCCCCCAATATGTGCATTTTATAATTGTATTTATTCATTTATTTATAAGACAGAAGCTCAAAGTTAATTTAAATCATTATTTAAAAAAACACATTCTTTAAAAAAACACATTTTCATCTGAAGGCAGTAGAATTTAAACTAAAATTAATTTCATTTTGAAAACACACACCAGAAAAGAGATGATTTTCATGGTTTTCTTTACAATCAAGACTTTTATTATGAAATAAAAATCCTGAAGCAATTTCTAAGTAAATTATTAACAGATTTATTTATGAAAAAGGGTAGAAATTAGTAAATGTTTATAGATAAAAAGATTATATATATATATATATATATTGTTCTCAGTATGTATCATTTGTTTAAATGCTGCCATTCATTAAAGGAAAGACATAATTGTATATTTTATGTAGATTCAGCACAGGTCTCTGTTGAGTGTGTGTTAAGCCGTCACTACCCATATATATTTACACATGAGTGGATATGAAGATCATACGTTTTTATTACATTGTTAGAAATATCTTACAGCAGCAGTTAATCAAAAAAATAAAAAAATAAAAACAGATGGACAAGCCCAGATTCATCAGTTCTGAGAGTATAGTCCTTGCTTTTTAATTTTTTCTTTTAGATTTATACCAAACTATTTGTCATATTTTGAAAAGTTAACAGATGTTTAGTGTAAACAGAGTTTAAAGATTCTGACTCTCCGTGACCTGGAGATGGAAACTCACCACTGTAGCTTCTCTTCTTAAAGAGTAAAATAGCTTGGACACAGATGACAATCAAACACATGGCGAGTGCAGTACCCATCCAAATCAGAGCAGGAACCAGAGGGTTTACTGTGAAGCCTTTAATAAAGAATAAAAATGAAAATCAAATATATTTTTGCCAATTCTTAGTAAAAGTCACTGTGCTGTTTATTCAACACTGTCTCAGCGACAAGAGAGAATTTTATCATTCTGTTTAAACAGGTCACACTTCAAGGTATAATTAAAAGTCATTACTTTATGAAGTCTTGAAATAAACATTAAAAATTTCAGAGTGGTTTTATCTGTGTAGTGTACATCATAATATTCCCAAAAACAAGTTTGTTTTCAATGTAATTTTCTTATTAAAATAATGTATTTAGTCATTGTTGGTAGTTTATTGGCTCAGTACAGATCACTATATTGAGGTAATTTATGTATTTTATATAAAAATAAATGAAGAATTATTTTGCATTAGGGACTTGCTTTGAGCTGAATGTAAAAGTATTAAATATGTGATGAAACTCTCACTCACTGAATCAGGGCAGGGACTCAGTGGTAGGAAAGTTCTCATTTTATATTACGTGTATTTACTAACTGTATGATAAAAAGTTAACATATATTTTTTAATGATACAAACAGATTAGAGCTGAGTTTTACCATGTGTTTTTATTATATATTTTTGTAATTGTACAAATAATTTGGAAATAATAAGATAAATGTGTGTAATAACGTGAGTAAAAATGTAAACGGATGCATGTATATTTACAAAATCTTTAAAAGTGTACACAGCCCCAGTAACTTCATTACTACTCTATGTACTGTTAAGGTACAATTACACAGTTATTTTAATGTAGAACCGTAGATTTTTATGTGAGGAATACCAATATTTAGTGTAAATACACACTCACCCACTTCCACCACCGTCCCGTTCCCAGAGACCACCCTCCCACAGACCTCCACAGCGCAGTAGTAGGTTGCGGCGCGGTTGGAGCGGTGGGTGATGTTCTTGGTGAAGTTGGACACACAGCTGTTTGAAGAAGATCTGATCTCACACTGTGGCCGGCTGCTGCTGCTGTGTCCAGGGAAGATGATTTGAGGAAAGGATTGTCCTGCAGCAGCTCTGACCCAGAGCACTGTCAGTTCTGCTGCTTTTATCTGAGAGAAGACGGAGCACTGCAGCGTTACCTCTTCACCCGGAGAGACAGACCCCCGCTCTGGACTCTGGACCACTGAGATATTTACCTCCTGATCATCTGTTTATTAATGAGAGGTACATGGTACATACAACAAAGTACCTCATTAATATAGGTGCTGAGATAGTGTATAATAACACTGATATAGTGGAGGATACTTTTGAAAAGATATAAGTGCAATCTCTCAAGAAAACTTACATTTCTACATCACCTGAATATACAGCATCTCAAGATTGAACTCACCTTAAAAATACTGGGGTAGACCCCAACTCAGACTTTGGTTTATAGTTTACTCTGTATATTATCTTTGAATTTTTCTATCACTTTGTCTCACCAGACATTTTCTTCTCTTTGGGTCCAACTTACAGAGGGCTGTGACATCGCTTATGTTCAAACTCAGCTCCGGGAGCTCCTTAAGTTAGACCTCTGTGTCCACATCTCATCTTCTGTTCTGTTCAGTCCTTTTCAGGGTTGTAGTGGCCACAGGGTGAGGAAAGAAGCCCAAGAGACATACTCCCTCCAGCCACCTCTGTATCTGCCTCTCAGTTGTTAGAGCCTGGTATACGTCCAGTTAGAGCCGTCCAGACAGCATCCTTACAATGTTCTGAACCACTACCACTGGTTTCTTTCAAGGCTAAGGTCTAATGCATCTACTCCAGGCTCCTTCAGGTTTGTTAAGTTCTTCACTCGATCTCAAAGTGTGTGCAGAAACCCACCCGAGAAAACTCATTTCAGCTGCTCATGTCTACGATCTCATACTTTCAGATATTATCTAAAGCTCATAATAATATTCTTAACAGAGAAAAAGGAAAATATGACAATTACCTGTTACAGATAAGAAGGTTACAGAGTAAAACTCTATAATATTTCCTTGAGACATTCCACAGAAGTACAGTCCCTCATCGTCTTTAGTAGTGTGTGGAATAAAGAGAGAAAAGCTGGTGCTCGTCGTCTCCAGTTTGATTCCTGAGTTTTGAAACTTAGGTAAAACATAGGAACCTGACGCTCCTAAAGCTGCTCCCATCGGCAGTGGAGCTTCTCCTGGTTTCTGTTTATACCACACTTTTCTTTCACTGAGCAGAGTTTCATCAAAAGTGCACTGAATTGTAACATTTCCTCCAGCCCTCGCTGATAAAAACAGGTCCTGATGAAAACCCACTGCTTTCCCACGATCTGAAAAAGGATGATGTTTTGGGAAAATATTGTAAACCTGGTCAAAATATGTAATGTATTGTCCATTATGAGACTGTGACTGAAACTGTATGATTTTTTTAAAGGGATTGTATCTCTACCAAGTTTTTTATTTCTGTGGCAGGCATTATTTCTTAAAACAAGTCGAGGTCTGCTTTCACTGGATAAAATTACACATAAACTTTTTAAAATATTCTCCTAATGACGTATTAACCTGATTTAAGATGTTTTGAAAATCTCTAAAATAAGAGATTTATTCCTAGTCTTATTTGTATTTCAATAAATAAATAAATAAAAGTAAGAACTCACCAGTTGTGTAAAGGCTTGTAAAGAGAATCCAGAGTGGAGGGATCTTCACAGAAAACATGGCAGTTATGTCACTTTTCTGAAGAGAAATATTTAAAAGGAGCCCTAGAGAAACTTTCCTCTCGTCTGACAGAAACCATATGGCAGCAGAAGGCCTCTGGGCTTTTGAACCTCCTCAGTGTGTGATCAGGGCTGAATCAGCCAATGAACACTTTTATTCAGGAAGTGATGCTGATGCTCACAGACCAGGTTCCTGAGCTGAAATAAAGCCATACTTTTATTTACAGCTCAGAGTTTCATCTCGGTTCACCACTTCACTGAGAGCGAACACTTTAGACTGTGTCTCACAGAGTGAAAGTAATGAAGGAACTGGGACCTTCTCTGTGGTTCTTTATGGATGTAAAATCTGGGAAAAAAAGTTAATAAAAAATATCTACGCCTTTGAACTTGTTGGAGAAGAAATCTGAGAAGACCTCACACAGCAACACACACAGTGTTCATTTAACACTAATATAGTGTTGATCTAACATTGGTGAATTCAGTGTACGGACTGCAACAATGAAGTCAAAGAAATGGATCCTAAACCAAATCAAGCCTCGCCTTTCAAGAAAAACCTAAAGCTTGATTATTTTGGACAAATGTATGATGAGAACTGGTTCACTGGAGAATAGAGTCCAGCTCTGAAGAGTTGAAGGTAAACAAGGAAGAGGACGATATGCAGCAACACAGAATGATACAGTCAAAGAAATAATGAAGCCCACAACAGAAGTCAGGATTTTTCTATAGAAACACATCCATTAGGTCTAACAGCACGTGGTGATGATGATAAGAAGAAGAAAAAGAAAATGTTTCAGAAGATAATCAATGACCGTTCTTTAGTGCAAACTGTGCATATATTGATGATGCATGTATCAGTCCGGAACATACCATATCCTCAACAGTTTTAAAAATTAAAGTTTGTATTAGAGCATTGCTGTTTTAAACACTTTCCAACTTACAGGCTCAGTATGAAGAAATGACCCAATGTTTTCTCAGCACAGTGAAATTTCTCTTGATTTCTTACAGAATACAGACTTTTAAAACGCATATTTATTGCTCCAATTTTAGAAATAATAAATGTCTATTACTGGTCCTCACGTTTCTCCATGTCTCTCTTTGTGTCTGTGTGTGGGTGTGGGTGTGGGTGATTGATTATTTTTTGAGGCCCAATTGGTTCACTCTTTTTGGGGTTTTATTTTCATTGTTGTGTGCTGTGAGGGTGGGAGTAATAAATAGGATGCTTTAAGGTTGTTTATTGCTGTTTGGACCTAGTAGATCTTTCTTTGTAGTTTGAACTGTGTTTTGTCAGAGGCCTTACCCTCAGAGTGAAAGACTGAAACTATGAACCTGGATGTACTTCTTGACACGGGTCACAAATAGCTATATTTTAAAAAGTGATCTCAATACGTCTTTTAACTTAAATATGTACATTTGAAAGAGTCATGTGTACTTTTAATGAATGTAGTTAAGTTGAAACAACAAGCAGTTTAAAGCCAAATCAACTTGTAGAAAGTAATTCAAAGCCAAACTTGACTCAAAGTCATGAGATGAAATAAACAGTAATTCTAATTGAATTTAACTTAAAGTTTTAAAGCAGCTTTTGAACTGACGTTTCTGAGTTGAAGCTGGTGAAACTTTTAACACTGTAGAGTAAACAGCTTGTTGTAGTGTGGAATAAGTCTGAAACCTCAGACCATTCACTTCACTCTGTTTGTGTTGTGGTGTTGTCACACTCTCAGTAGTTCATGGTTTATTTGACACCTATGATGTTAGACATCAAATATCTTTCTTTAGAATGATCATTATCTGTTGCCCTTTTAAGACTCTAACCACAGAAAATGCGCTGTGTGCTTCAAACTACATCACACTCTTTTATCCTTCCTGTGTTAAACATGTTTTATTAGATTTCCTGTTCAGAAAACCATCAGAAACTTGACTATTTTTAATCACTCTGGCTGATGAAAGCTTAAAGCTATAGATAACTGATCATATGCTGCCATTACTGTCTTACTCAGTCTTTAATTGTCATCTTGGAGAAATATAAAGCAGCCTATTCCAACTCGACTGTTTCATGAGCCCTCCCAGGAAACAATGACATTTGTATCCATTGTTTATTTATGTTAATGAGTCATAATGCAGTGTAATACAGGCAGGTCTGCTGATATCTGAGATAAAATCTCACCCAAAAATGGTCCATGCTCAGGTCCTGACACTCGTCAGTCACAGACATATGAGTCTATGTCTTGATAAGGACAAGACCACTGCTACTGAGGGGGGAAGGGCTCAAGTGAAGCCAACGTGGCCTTGTTTCACTCTGACACCAATTCACCTGAAGTTCAACACACTCAGAGGAGAACACTAACTGTCCAACTCTATAACTGACACTTCCATTGGCCGGTATCGTTCTGAGTGATAGGGGAGAACAGCGAGCAAGGACAACAATGCTCTCTCGGACTCCCAGCCTCAGAAGTTGGATGTGAGACTCAGACTCAGAGGGCAATGTCATCACCAGGAATGGAACAAGAGATGTTTCTGTGATGTGGTCTGTGCTTAAACTGTTCTGTCACATGGAAATCTGGGGTTAAAGCCATTAACAACTAACCATTTCCCCAAAGAAAACATTTTCTCTAGTCTTCATTGTTCATATGATTTGTTTCATGATTTTATCTCATGACAAACGGATTGAAATATAATAAAACATTAAGTACAGTGTTATCTGACATTTTATAAAACATGATACTGAAAGAATTACATATTGAATATACTTATTTTTTATGTATATAGTTTATGTCAAAGGGTTCCATGAAATTAAATCATTAATTTATTCATACATTCATTGTCTGTAACCCTTATCCAGTTCAGGGTCATGGTGGGTCCGGAGTCCTTCACACGGTGACATACACTCACACATTCACTCACATTTCGCCAATCCACCTACCAATGTGTTTTCGAACAATGGGAGGAAACTGAAGCACATGGAGGAAACCCACCAAGACACAGCGAGAACACAAAATAAAATCATGTACATTCAAATAAATAATTTGAGAATGACTACTTGATACTCAGAGTTTACATCTGATTATAGATGACAATTTAATGCAGCCCTTTGATACAAAAATTAAGTAAATTTAAAGAGTATTTTTTTCAGTGTACGCTCGGTTTACACTGTTACTGTGCCACACAATACAGACAGTAAATGAACACAGAAATCCTCCCTCAAGCAGAATTAATTTAGTGCATAAATAGATTTCTTTTTACATTTAAAGTTTTCTTTGAGTGAAAAAAGGATTTAAAAATTTCGGGTCAGTGTCCAACTACATGTGGATTTAGTCTTTTATAACCTTCCAGCAGCGGTGATGGTGTTGTATGTGTCACTGGGTTTATGCACTGATATATAACAATAATTACAACAAATGAGCCCTAACGAGTTCCACTGCAGTCGCTGAGGGAGGAGAACCTCACTTCAGAATACAGAACGTCCCTCGGCTGTTCCTTCTTCCCTCGTCCTCTATTGGTTTTTCTTTCGTGGAAATTCAGCGCTGCGTAATTCAGCTCCTGATCCCCATGGTCCTGTGAAAATTATGAAAACCATGAGTTCCTCTACGTCTTCAGTGTCGGGGGAAAACCATTGTTTCTCCATTTGTTTATAAATGATTTAACAGCTTCTGTTTACACTGCTCTTTAATAATGAGGTTGATCTTAAACACACACTTGAGTAAAATGTATGACACTATCATGAAAGAACTTAAGATTGTTTTTTCTCCAAAATAAAAGCTACTGTACTAATATCGAGTCAAAAATGTGACCAATCAGAAAGCAGCACAACAACAAACCATTTTAAAATAAAAACATAACTGCAATCAATGGCTGAAAGTGAAAAGATGAAGGAGGGAGGAGTAATAACTGTCCTCACTAATGCACTCGAGAACAAGTACAATTATTTATATTTATAATAATTCAGAAATATACTAAAACTTAATTGTTTTATTTAATTATAAAAATTCTGCTTTAAATTTACAGTAGTCTTTTACTACAGGAACCTACCTGTTGTAGCCACTGTTTATTCATCTTCTTCTTCACTGGATCTGCTGGAAGTTTTTTGGCTGAAATACAAACACGTTGGATGTAGGTCTGTATCATTTTATAAGCCCCCAATATGTGCATTTTGTAATAGATTATTTATGACATCATTGTTTTTACTGTAACTGTTTTTTGTTTATCTTTAGTAATTTAATGGAATTAATTATTTATTTGCGTGTGCACTAATTTTGAAAGGAATTCTCATTGTTCAGATTGAATTTCAGGGCCAAGATCCCTTTGGCGGATCAATCATAGTAATTAATGAATAATAGTAAATTACAGCTAATCCCACTACGCTGCATTTAATGTTGCCCAACAAGCCCAGATTCATCAGTTCTGCCACTGTATTCCTTTCAGGTTTCTTTTAGGACTATTCCAAAATGGTTCTTATATTTTTAAAAGTTAACTAATTCTTAGTGTAAACAGAGTTTAAAGATTCTGACTCTCCGTGGCCTGGAACTCACCACAGTAGCTTCTCTTCTTAAAGAGTAAAATGGCTTGGACACAGATGATGATCGACCACACGGCGAGTGCAGTCCCCATCCAAATCAGAGCAGGAACCAGAGGGTTTACTATGGAATATTTTATAATCAATAAAAATGATACTCAAAAATAATTTTTGCCAATTCTTAGTTCAAGTCACTGTGCTGTTTATTCAACACTGTCTCTGTGACAAGAGATAATTATATCATTCTGTTTAAACAGGTCACACTTCAAAGTATAATTAAAAGTCATTACTTTATGAAGTTAGAAATGAAAATAACAGATTTCAGAGTGGTTTTATCTGTGTAGTGTACATAATAATATTCCCAAAAACAAGTTTGTTTTCAATGTAATTTTCTTATTAAAATAATGTATTTAGTCATTGTTGGTAGTTTATTGGCTCAGTACAGATCACTATATTGAGGTCATTTATGTATTTTATATAAAAATAAATGAAGAATTAGTTGCATTAGGGACTTGTTTGCTTTGAGCTGAATGTAAAAGTATTAAATATGTGATGAAACTCTCACTCACTGAATCAGGGCAGGGACTCAGAGTGGTAGGAAAGTTACATGTATTTACTAACTGTGTAATAAAACTTTATAACATATTTATTTTAAAGATACAAACAGATTAGAGCTAAGATTTATTATGTGTGTTTTTATTATATATTTTTGTAATTGTACAAATCATTTGGAAATAACAAGATAGTTTTGTATAATAACATGAGTACACAGCCAGTTCTCCAGTGTTAGATCAACACTAATAGTATTAACTTAACACTGAGAGTGTTAAATTATTATGCTAACAGTGTTAATTTAACACTAATAGTGTTGATTTAACAGTGGTGTATTTGCTGTGTAAAAACGTAAACGGTTGCATACGTACTTTTTACGTAATTTTTTACGTAATCTGTAAAAGTGTACACAGCCGCAGTAACTTCATTACTACTTTATGTACTGTTAAGGTATATTTACAAAGTTATCTTAAAGTAGATCTGTAGACCTTTATGTGAGGAATACTAATATTTAGTGTAAATACACACTCACCCCTTTCCACCACCGTCCCGTTCCCAAAGACCACCCTCCCACAGACCTCCACAGCGCAGTAGTAGGTTGCGGCGCGGTTGGAGCGGTGGGTGATGTTCTTGGTGAAGTTGGACACACAGCTGTGTGAAGAAGATCTGATCTCACACTGCGGCCGGCTACTGCTGCTGTGTCCAGTGGAGATGATTTGAGGAAAGGATTGTCCTGCAGCAGCTCTGACCCAGAGCACGGTCAGTTCTGCTGCTTTAATCTGAGAGAAGACGGAGCACTGCAGCATTACCTCTTCACCCGGAGAGACAGACCCCCGCTCTGGACTCTGGACCACTGAGATATTTACCTCCTGATCATCTGTTTATTAATGAGAGGTGCATGGTACACTGTCAGACAGAACTGTCACTGTGGTGTGGATCAGGGGTACATATATTTTACCTTTAGTTAAGGAATATTATTGCATTTTATTCAACAAAATCTTTAGATTATTAGGTTGTGTTGATTATCCAAAGCTCATGAATGTCAGTGAGGGTCAGGACATTAATTGAGTAGTAAATAAACACTTATTAATAAAGGTTCAGAGGCAGTCCATTAACATTGATCAATATAGAATTCTGAATTCTGAATAATATTAGGAAGTCATGAGAGATGTTGTGGTCTGCACAATCTCAGGAGACTGTAAGAGAATAGATGCAGAGTTGTTTTGGGGGTAAATCTAGTGTCCTGTTGTCATTGATTAAATTTAAACAACTTTTTTCTGTCTACAGTGATTCCTCTGAACTGTTTCATTTGTTGTTAACAGAGAAAAATGAAAATATAATGATTACCTGTAACAAATAAGAACGTTACAGAGGAAAACTCAATCATATCTATTTGAGAGTTTCCACAGAAGTACAGTGCCTCATCATCTTTAGTAGTGTGTGGAATAAAGAGAGAGAAGCTGATGCTGGTTGTCTCCAGTTTGATTCCTGATTTTTTAACTTCAGGTGAAACAAAGGAACCGGATTCTCCTAAAGCCGATCCCAGCAGCTGTGGAGCTTCTCCTGGTTTCTGTTTATACCACACCTTTCTATCACTGCTCAGAGTTTCATCAAAAGTGCAGCTGATTGTAACATTCGCTCTAGCCCTCGATGATAAAATCGGCTCCTGATGAATAATCACTGCTTTCCCCAGATCTGGAACAGAACGTTCAGCCTCAGTAAGAAAAGTAATACATGAAACAATATGACTTATAGGAAGGCACTGTAAACCTGTACAAAATATGAAATACTGTTCATTATTAAACTGTGATTGAAATAGTTTCTTTTTTATAATTAATATTATTTTTAGTTTTATCACTACAAAGTGTCTTATTTCTGTGGCAGGCATTATTTCTTAAAACTAGTCAAGATCTGCCAAAGGAACAGGACACTTTCACTGGATAAAATTACACATGAACCAAGCCAAACCTTTTAGAACATTCTTGCAACATTTGTATAATTATATGAAGACCATTTAAGACCTTCTTTTAATTTCTCTAGAATAAAAGTTTTATTTCTTGCCTCATTTGAAAATAAATTAAACAAAAAAAGAATAAATATCATGAACTCACCCATTTTGTAAAGGCTTATGAAGAGAATCCAGAGCGGAGGAATCTTCACAGAAAACATGGCACTTATTTCACTTTTCTGAAGAGAAATATTTAAAAGGAGCCCTAGAGACACTTTCCTCTCGTCTGACAGAAACCATATTGCAGCTGAAGGCCTCTGGGCTTTTGAACCTCCTCATTGTGTGTTCAGGGCTGAATCAGCCAATGAACACCTTTATTCAGGAAGTGATGCTGAAGCTCACAGACCAGGTTCCTGAGCTCAGAGTTTCATCTCGGTTCACCTCATGTATCTTTACATTCAAATGTTAGAATGTGTCTCTCCAAACAAAGATCAGAAAGGTCCAGACTGATCTTAAACTTTGGTGTTGGAGAAGACTTTGGAGAAGACCTTGTACTGAAAAAGGACAAACAAATGGTTCCTGGAACAAATCAAGCGTCATATTTCATTAAAAGCACAGAGAACCTGAAACTCCATTATTTTGGATGCAGTTTGAGAAAAAGCAGTTCCCAGGGAAATTAAGCTCAGAAGAGTAGAAGGTATAAGAGGAAGAGGGCGAGCTGTAGTGTGACAGATGGATACAACCAAAGAAATAATGAATGAGCCGTTAAGAATCCTGTAGACCACAAACAACGACACAGTTCTCTATAGAAACAATGACAGTATGGTCACCAGGAGGTGGAAACAACAGCCCTTAATAAATAATTATATTCTCCCCTGAATAATTATGAATGTATTATGTTTTAAAGGATAATATAAAAACACTCTTTAGCAGAGGTGCAGATAAAACTGTCAGGAAGGTGTTTTGTTATATAACCTATAAACCTATAGTTTAAAACAAGTGTTTAATGGAGCACTGCTCTTTTAAAAAAGGGATTAATTTAAAGGACTTCCGCAGAACAGTAGAATGGGTCAAACCTTTCACTTCACTCTGCGTGTGTTGTGGTGTTTTCACAATCTCAGTAGCTCATAGTTTATTGGACATCGGTAATGTTAAACATTAACTGTTTTCCTCTCTGCTCCCCCTTTCTTTCTTTAGAATGATCATTATCTGTTGCCATTTATAAACTCTAACCACAGAGCATGTGCCATGTTCTTTACACTACCTTCATGCTCTTCTGTCACACCTATTCTATCTGTATGAACCCCTTTCAATTAGCTTCTCTGTATAGAAAACAATGAGGAACCTGACTGTTCTTAATCACACTGACTGAAAAGAAAATATAACTTAAAGGTGAGGCTAACTATTTATATTCTACCATCACTCTCTTGCACAATAATGATTAGTTATCTTAGATGAATACAGGGGAGCCTACAGCTTCATGAGCACCAAAGTAAACCATGTCATCTTTTACATATACAGGTGCTGGTCATAAAATTAGAATATCAATATAGAAAAAGTTGATTTATTCAGTAATTCCATTCAAAAAGTGAAACTTGTATATTATACTCCTTCATTACACACAGACTGATATATTTCAAGTGTTTATTTCTTTTAATTTGATGATTCTAACTGACAACTAATGAAAAACCCAAATTCAGTATCTCAGAAAATTAGAATATTACTTAAGACCAATACAAAAAATTGATTTTTAGAAATACTGGCCAACTGAAAAATAGGAACATGAAAAGTAGGAACATGTACAGCACTCAATGCTTATTTGGGGCTTCTTTTGCCTGAATTACTGCAGCAATGCGGTGTGGCATGGAGTAGATCAGTCTGTGGCACTTCTCAGGTGTTATGAGAGCCCAGATTGCTCTGATGACCTTCAGCTCTTCTGCATTGCTGGGTCTGGGGTATTACATCTTCCTCTTCACAGGCAAAGACAAATCCCTGCTCTGGACTCTGGACCACTGAGGTATTTACCTCCTGACCATCTGCAGGAATAAAATAGTGATGAGTGTCAGTGCATAGATTTTTAATTTATTGTCCAAAATCATCACAAAATTACACAAATCAACTGGCATTTTATGACTGAATCCAATAATCTTCATCAAAACACATAGTTTGATGAATAAATATACAAAATATTATTTCTAAATATTTCTAATTTCTAAAATGTACAATATATCTATGAACACCTGTGGTATGAACTAAAATGATCTACAGGGTTTTTTATTGTTGTTTTCGTTTTTGTTTGTTTTTTGTTTTTTCCTTATTTTTAAAATTATTTGCTGGTGATACATTAAAAGGTGTAAATGTGAACTGTTCAAACAGATGAAGATGAAAGTGTGGTAATTACCTGTTACAGATAAGAAGGTTACAGAGTAAAACACTATATGTGATATTTCCTTGAGACTTTCCACAGAAGTACAGTCCCTCATCGTCTTTAGTAGTGTGTGGAATAAAGAGAGAGAAGCTGGTGCTGTTCATCTCCAGTTTGATTCCTGAGTTTTGGAACTCAGCTAAAACAAAGGAACTTGATGCTCTTAAAGCTGTTCCAATCGGCTGTGGAGCTCCTCCTGGTTTCTGTTTATACCACACCTTTCTTTCACTGACCAGAGTTTCATCAAAAGTGCACTGAATTGTAACATTTTCTCCAGCCCTCGATGATAAAAACAGCTCCCGATGAAGATCCACTGCTTCCCCACGATCTGAAAAAGGAGTTTTAGCCTCAGTAAGAAAATAAACAAATGGCAAAACATGAACAAAATATTGTAAACCTCGTCAAAATATGTAATGCATTGTCCTTTATGAGACTGTGACTGAAACTGTATGATTTTTAAAGGGATTTTATCTCTACAAAGTTCTTATTTCTGTGGCAGGCATTATTTCTTAAAACAAGTTGAGATAAAATTACACATAAACCAAACCAAAGCTTTTAGATTATTCTCCTAAGGATGTATTAACTAGATTTAAGATGTTTTTAAATCTCTAAAATTAAAGATTTATTTCTAGCCTCATTTATACTGAGTCAAGCCAAACTTGAGTCAAAGTCATGAGATGAAAGAAACAGTAATTCTAATTGGATTTAACTTTAAAGTTTCTGAGTTGAAGCTGGTGAAACTTTTAACACTGTAGAGTAAACCGCTTGTTGTAATGTGGAATAAGTCTGAAACCTCACTTCACTCTGTTTGTGTTGTGGTGTTTTCACACTCTCAGTAGTTCATGGTTTATTTGACACCTATGATGCTAGACATCAAATATATTTCTTTAGAATGATCATTATCTGTTGTTCTTTTAAGACTCTAACCACAGAAAATGCACTGTGTGCTTCAAACTACGTCACACTCTTTGATCCTTCCTGTGTTAAAGATGTTTTATTAGATTTCCTGTTCAGAAAACCATCAGAAACTTGACTATTTTAATTACTCTGGCTGATGAAAGCTTAAAGCTATAGATAACTGATCATATGCTGCCATCACTCTCTTACTCAGTCGTTATTTGTCATCTTTGAGAAATATAAAGCAGCCTATTCCAACTCGACTGTTTCATGAGCACTCCCAGGAAACGACATTTGTATCCATTGTTTATTTATGTTAATAAGCCATAATGCAGTGTAATACAGGCAGGTCTGCTGATATCTGAATATGTATAAAACCTGATATAAAATCTCACCCAAAATAGTCCATGCTCAGGTCCTGACACTAGTCAGTCACAGACATATGAGTCTATATCTTCATAAGGTTAAGACCACTGCTACTGAGGGGGGAAGGGCTCATGGGAAGCCAGCGTGGCCTTGTTTCACTCTGACACCAATTCATCTGAAGTTCAACACACTCAGAGGAGAACACTAACTGTCCAACTCTATAACTGACACTTCCACTGGCCGGCATCGTTCTGAGTGATAGGGGAGAACAGAGAACAAGGACAACAATGCTCTCTCAGACTCCAAGCATTAGACGTTGGATGTGAGACTTAGGCAATGGCATCACCAGGAATGGAACGAGAGATGTGTCTGTGATGTGGTCTGTGCTTAAACTGTTCTGTCACATGGAAATCTGGGGTTAAAGCCATTAACAACTGACCATTTCCCCAAAGAAAACATATTGTCTAGTCTTCATTGTTCATATGATTTGTTTCATTATTTTATCTCATGACAAATGTTTTGAAATATTATAAAACATTAAGTACAATATTGTGAAAATACTGAAAAAATGTACATGTTGAATATAATATATATATATATATATATATATATATATATATATATACAGGGGTTGGACAATGAAACTGAAACACCTGGTTTTAGACCACTATAATTTATTAGTATGGTGTAGGGCCTCCATCTGCGGCCAATACAGCGTCAATTCATCTTGGGAATGACATATACAAGTCCAGCACAGTGGTCAGAGGGATTTTAAGCCATTCTTCTTGCAGGATAGTGGCCAGGTCACTACATGATGCTGGTGGAGAAAAACATTTCCTGACTCGCTCCTCCAAAACACCCCAAAGTGGCTCAATAATATTTAGATCTGGTGACTGTGGAGGCCATGGGAGATGTTCAACTTCACTTTCACGTTCATCAAACCAATCTTTCACCAGTCTTGCTGTGTGTATTGGTGCATTGTCATCCTGATACATAGCACCACCTTCAGGACAAAGTGTTTGAACCCCTGGATGCACATGGTCCTCCAGAATGGTTTGGTAGTCCTTGGCAGTGACACTAGATGGCACAAGTATTGGGCCAAGGGAATGCCATGATATGGCAGCCCAAACCATCACTGATATATATATTTTTTTTTATTATTTTTTTTTCAATGTCAAGTGGTTCCATGAAATTAAATAATTCATTTATTCATTGTCTGTAACCCTTATCCAGTTCAGGGTGGTGGTGGGTCCGGAGTCTACACTGAATCACTGGGCGCAAGGCAGGAACACACCCTGGAGGGGGCGCCAGTCCTTCAGACGGCACCACACACTCACACGTTCACTCACACACTAGTATCTATAGACATTTCGCCAATCCAACGTGTTTTTGGACCATGGGAGGAAACTGGAGCACATAGAGGAATTTATGCACTGATATATAACAATAATTAAAACAAATGAGCCCTAACTAGTTCCACTACGGTCGCTGAGGGAGGAGCACCTCACTACAGAATAAAGAACGTCCCTCGGCTGTTCCTTCTTCCCTTGTCCTCTCTTGGTTTTTCTTTCGTGGAAATTCAGTGCTGCGTAATTCAGCTCCTTATCCCCATGGTCCTGTGGAAACGATGAAAACCATGAGTTCCTCTACATTTTCAGTGTCGGGGGAAAACCATCGTTTCTCCGTTTGTTTATAAAGGACTTAACAGCTTCTGTTTACACTGTAATTTAATAATGAGGTTGAGGAACACCTCAAATTCACTTGAGTAAAATTTATGACACTATCATGAAAGAGCTTAAGATATTTAGCTCGAAAATAAAAGCTACTGTACTAACATTGAGTCAATAATGTGACCAATCAGAAAGCAGCACAACAACAACCATTTTAAAATAAAAAAATAACTGCAATCAGTGGCTGAAAGTGAAAAGATGAAGGAGGGAGGAGTAATAACTGTCCTCACTAATGCACTCGAGAACAAGTACAATTATTAATATTTATAATAATTCAGAAATATATTAAAACTTTGTTTTTTTTAATTATAAAAATTCTGAAAAAAAAACTTTACAGTAGACTTTTACTTCAGGAACCTACCTGTTTTAGCCTCTGTTTATTCGTCTTCTTCTTCACTGGATCTGCTTGAATTTTTTGGGCTGAAATACAAACGCGTTGGATGTAGGTCTGTGTCCTTTTATGTATTTTGCAATAGATTTTTTATGACATCATTGTTTTTACTGTAACAGTTTTTTGTTTATCTTTAGTAATTTAATGGAATTAAATTATTTATTTGTGTGTGCACTATTTTTGAAAGGAATTCTCACTGTTCAGATTGAATTTCAGGGCCAAGATCCCTTTGGAGGATCAATCATAGTAATTAATGAATAATAGTAAATTATAACTAATCCACTACATTGCATTTAATGTTGCCCAACAAGCCCAGATTCATCAGATCTGCAAGTGTATTCCTTTCAGCTTTGTTTTAGGTTTATTCCAAACTAGTTCTTATATTTTGAAAAGTTAACAGATTCTTAGTGTAAACAGACGTTAAAGATTCTGACTCTCCGTGGCCTGGAGATGGAAACTCACCACTGTAGCTTCTCTTCTTAAAGAGTAAAATGGCTTGGACACAGATGATGATTGACCACACGGCGAGTGCAGTCCCCATCCAAATCAGAGCAGGAACCAAAGGGTTTACTATGGAATATTTTATAATTAATAAAATTAAAATTACATTAGGGACTTGTTTGGTTAGAGCTGGTTTACGGTGCAGAACGTAAAAGTGAGTGGTAGGAAAGTTCTCATTTTATATTACATGTATTTACTAACTGTATAATAAAACATTAACATATATTTTTTATGATACAAACAGATTAGAGCTAAATTTTACCATGTGTGTTTTTATTATATATTTTTGTAATTGTACAAATCATTTGGAAATAACAAGATAAATTTGTATAATAACATACAAAGCAAATTCTCCAGTGTTAAATCAACACTAATAGTATTAACACTGAGAGTGTTAAATTATTATGTTAACAGTGTTGATTTAACAGTGGTGTATTTGCTGTGTAAAAATGTAAACGGTTGCATGTATATTTACAAAATCTTTAAAAGTATACACAGCCCCAGTAACTTCATTACTACTCTATGTACTGTTAAGGTATAATTACAAAGTTATCTTAAAGTAGGACCGTAGACATTTGTGTAAGGAACACTAATATTTAGTGTAAATACACACTCACCCTCTTCCACCACCGTCCCGTTCCCAAAGACCACCCTCCCACAGACCTCTACAGCGCAGTAGTAGGTTGCGGCGCGGTTGGAGCGGTGGGTGATGTTCTTGGTGAAGTTGGACACACAGCTGTGTGAAGAAGATCTGATCTCACACTGCGGCCGGCTGCTGCTGCTGTGTCCAGTGGAGATGATTTGAGGAAAGGATTGTCCTGCAGCAGCTCTGACCCAGAGCACGGTCAGTTCTGCTGCTTTAATCTGAGAGAAGACGGCGCACTGCAGCGTTACCTCTTCACCCGGAGAGACAGACCCCCGCTCTGGACTCTGGACCACTGAGATATTTACCTCCTGATCATCTGTTTATTAATGAGAGGTACATGGTACATATAGTGTACCTTTAGTCAGGGAACATTACTGAACTTTATTCAATAAAATGTATAAATTATTAGGTTGTGTTGATTATCCAAAGCTCACGACCATCAGTGAGGGTCAGGACATTAATTGACTTGTAAATAGACAACTTAGTAATAAAGGCTCAGAGGCAGTCCATTAAACACAAATCAACATAAAAATCTGAATAATATTAGGAAGTCATGAGAGATGTGGTGGTCTGCACAATCTCAGGAGACTGTAAGAGAATAGATGCAGAGTATGTCTTGGAGGAAATCTAGTGTCCTGTTGTCACTGATTACATTTAAGCAACTTTTTCTGTCTACAGTGATTCCTCTGAACTGTTTCATTTGTTGTTAACAGAGAAAAATTAAAATATCGTGATTACCTGTGTAACTGATAAGAACGTTAAAGAGGAAAACTCAATCGTGTTTGTTTGAGAGTTTCCACAGAAGTACAGTCCCTCATCGTCTTTAGTAGCATGAGGGATAAAGACAGAGAAGCTGGTGCTGTTCTTCTCCAGTTTGATTCCTGATTTCTTAACTTTAGGTGAAACAAAGGAATCTGATTCTCCTAAAGTCGATCCCAGCAGCTGTGGAGCTTCTCCTGGTTTCTGTTTATACCACACTTTTCTACCAATACTCAGATTTTCATCAAAACTACAGCTGATTATAACATTTGCTCCAGCCCTCGATGATAAAAATGGCTCCTGATGAAAAACCACTGCTTTCCCCAGATCTGGAACAGAACGTTTAGCTTCAGTAAGAAAAGTAATACATGAAACAATATGACTTATAGGAAGGCACTGTAAACTTGGACAAAATATGAAATACTGTTCATTATGAAACTGTGATTGAAATAGTTTCTTTTTTATAATTAATATTATTTTCACTTTTATCACTAAAAAGTGTCTTATTTCTGTGGCAGGCATTATTTCTTAAAACAAGTCGAGATCTGCCAATGGAACAGGACACTTTCACTGGATAAAATTACACACCTAAACTAAGCCAAACCTTTTAGAACATTCTTGCAACATTTGTATAATTATATAAAGACTATTTTATATATTAATTTCTCTAGAATAAAATAGTTTATTTCTTGCCTTATTTTAAAATAAATAAAAAAGTAAATATCAAGAACTCACCAGTTGTGTAAAGGCTTATGAAGAGAATCCAGAGCGGAGGGATCTTCATAGAAAACATGGCACTTATTTCACTTTTCTGAAGAGAAATATTTAAAAGGTGCCCTAGAGAAACTTTCCTCTCGTCTGACAGAAACCATATGGCAGCTGAAGGCCTCTGGGCTTTTGAACCTCCTCAGTGTGTGATCAGGGCTGAATCAGCCAATGAACACCGTTATTCAGGAAGTGATGCTGACGCTCACAGACCAGGTTCCTGAGCAGAAATTAAGCCATTCTTTTATTTACAACTCAGAGTTTCATCTCGGTTCACCTCATGTATCTTTACATTCAAATGTTAGAATGTGTCTCTCCAAACAAAGATCAGAAAGGTCCATAGTGATCTTAAACTTT
Source organism: Hoplias malabaricus (assembly GCF_029633855.1). Taxonomy (NCBI): domain Eukaryota; kingdom Metazoa; phylum Chordata; class Actinopteri; order Characiformes; family Erythrinidae; genus Hoplias; species Hoplias malabaricus. Next base: position 22,366,689 of record NC_089816.1, on the reverse strand, counting down.
GGTGTTGAAGAAGACCTTGGACTGAAAAAGGGCAAACAAATGGTTCCTGGAACATATCAAGCGTCATTTCTCATTAAAAGCACAGAGAACCTGAAGCTCCATTATTTTGGATGCAGTTTGAGAAAAAGCAGTTCACAGGGAAATTAAGCTCAGAAGAGTAGAAGGTATAAGAGGAAGAGGACGAGCTGTAGCGTGACGGATGGATACAACCAAAGAAATAATGAATGAGCCGTTAAGAATCCTGTAGACCACAAACAAAGACACAGTTCTCTATAGAAACAATGACAGTGTGGTCACCAGGAGGTGGAAACAACAGCCCTTAATAAATAAGTATATTCTCCCCTGAATAATTATGAATGTATTATGTTTTAAAGGATAATATATAATCACTCTTTAGCAGAGGTATAGATAAAACATGTGACACTCAGGAAGGTGTTTTATTATATAACCTATAAACCTACAGTTTAAAACGAGTGTTTAATGGAGCACTGCTCTTTTGAAAAGAGAATTAATTTAAAGGACTGCCACATAACAATAGAATGGGTCAAACCTTTCACTTCACTCTATGTGTCTTGTGATGTTTTCACAATCTCAGTAGCTCATGGTTTATTAGACACCTGTGACATCAAACATTAACTGCTTTCATCTCTGCTCCCCCTTTCTTTCTTTAGAATGATCATTATCTGTTGCCATTTATAAACTCTAACCACAGAGCATGTGCCATGTTCTTTACACTACCTTCACACTTTTCTATCACACCTATTCTATCATGTATGAACCCCTTTCAATTAGCTTCCCTGTATAGAAACAAATGAGGAACTTAGCTGTTTTTATCTCACTGGCTGAAAAGAAAATATCACATAAAGCAGAGGCTAACAATTTATATCCTACCATCACCCTCTTGCACACTATTGAATTGTAAACTTAGAGGAATACAGGGGAGACTAAAGGTTCATGAACACCAAAGGAAACCATGTCATCATTTACATATACAGGTGCCGGTCATAAAATTGAAAAAGTTTATTTGTTTCAGTAATTCCGTTCAAAAAGTGAAACTTGTATATTATACTCATTCATTACACACAGACTGATATATATTCAAGTGTTTATTTCTTTTAATTTTATGATTCTAACTGACAACTGATTAAAACCCCAAATTCCGGGTACTGGTAGCTTTGGCAATTTGTGCAGGTGCCAAGCCCTGTTGGAAAATGAAATATGCATCTCCATAAAGTTGGTCAGCAGCAGGAAGCATGAACTGCCCTAAAACTTCCTGGTAGATGGCTGCATTGTCCTTGGACCTCAGCAAACACAGTGGACCAACACCAGCAGATGACATGACACCCCAAACCATCACTGACTGTAGAAACTTTACACTGGACCTCAAGCAATGTAGATTCTGTGTCTCTCCTCTCTTCCTCCAGACTCTGGGACCTTGATTTCCAAAGGAAATGCAAAATTTACTTTCATCAGAGAACATAATTGTGGACCAGTCAGCATCAGTCCAGTCCTTTTTGGAAGTGAGACGCTTCTGATGCTGTCTCTTGCTCAGGAGTGACTTGACCCAAAGAATGCGACAGCAGAAACCCATGTCTTGCATAAGTCTTTGTGTTGGTGGTTCCTTAAGCACTGACTCCAGCTGCAGTCCAATCTTTGTGAATCTCCCCCACATTTTTGAATTGGTTTTGTTTCACAATCCTCTTCAGGGTGTGGTTATATCTTTTGCTTGTATGCTTTTTTCTACCACATCTTTTCCTTCCCTTCGCCTCTCTATTAATGTGATTGAAAACCACAGATTAAGTATCTCTGCTGAAAAAAAGACTGCTGACTTGACAGTTGTCCAAAAGTCGACCATTGACACCTTACACAAGAAGGGCAAGACACAAAAGATCAATGCTAAAGAAGCTGGCTGTTAACAGAGCTCTGTGTCCAAGCACGTTGATAGAGAGGTGAAGGGAAGGAAATGATGTGGTAGAAAAAAAGTGTACAAGCAAAAGGGATAACCACACCCTGGAGAGGACTGTGAAACAAAACCAATTAAAAAGTGTGGGGGAGATTCACAAAGATCGGACTGCAGCCAGTGCTTAAAGAACCACAAACACACAGACGTATGCAATACATGGGTTTCAGCTGTCACATTCTTTGTGTCAAGCCACTCCTGAGCAAGAGACAGCATCAGAAGCATCTCGCTTCCAAAAAAGGATTGGACTTCTGTGAGTGGTCCAAAGTGATGTTCTCTGATGAAAGTCAATTTTGCATTTCCTTTGGAAATCAAGGTCCCAGAGTCTGGAGGAAGAGAGGAGAGGCACAGAATCCACGTTGCTTGAGGTCCAGTGTAAAGTTTCTACAGTCAGTGATGGTTTGGGTTGCCATGTCATCTGCTGGTTTTGGTCCACTGTGTTCTCTGAGGTCCAAGGACAACACTGCCGTCTACCATGAATTTTTAAAGCAGTTCATGCTTCCTGCTGCTGACCAACTTTATGGAGATGCAAATTTAATTTTCCAACAGGAAAATTTACTTTGGTGCTCATGAAGCTGTAGGCTCCCCTGTATTCGTCTAACATTACAAATCAATAAGAGCAAGAGAGTGAGGGTAGAATATAAATAGTTAGCCTCAGCTTCAAGTGATATTTTCTTTTCAGCCAGTGTGATTAACAACAGCCAAGTTCCTCATTGGTTTCTATACAGGCAAGCTAATAAAATGGGGTTCATACATGACCGAATAGGTGTGATAGAAGAGTGTGAAGGTAATGTAACGAACATGGAACATGCTCTGTGGTTAGAGTTTATAAATGGCAACAGATAATGATCATTCTAAAGAAAGAAAGGGGGAGCAGAGAGGAAAACAGTTAATGTTTGATGTCACAGGTGTCTAATAAACCATGAGCTACTGAGATTGTGACAACACCACAACACACGCAGAGTGAAGTGAAACGTTTGACCCATTCTACTGTTCTGTGGCAGTCCTTTAAATTAATCCTCTTTTAAACATAGCAGTTCTCTATTAAACACTTGTTTGAAACTATAGGTTTATAGGTTATATAATAAAACACCTTCCTGAGTGTCATAAGTTTTATCTGCACCTGTGCTAAAGAGTGTTTATATATTATCCTTTAAAACAAAATACATTCGTAATTATTCAGGGGAGAATATAATTCTTTATTAAGGGCTGTTGTTTCCACCTCCTGGTGACCATACTGTCAGTGTTTCTATAGAGAACTGTGTCTTTGTTTGTGGTCTACAGGATTCTTAATGGCTCATTCATTATCTCTTTAGATGTATCCATCAGTCACACTGCTGCTCGTCCTCTTCCTCTTATACCTTCTACTCTTCTGAGCTTAATTTCCCTGTGAACTGTGGCTTTTAATGAAAAATGACGCTTGATTTGTTCCAGGAACCATTTGTTTGTCCTTTTTCAGTACAAGGTCTTCTCCAAAGTCTTTTCCAACATCAAAGTGTAAGATCAGTTTGGACCGTTCTGATCTTTGTTTGGAGAGACACATTCTAACATTTGAATATAATGATACGTAAGGTGAACCGAGCAGAAATTCTGAGCTGCAAATAAAAGTATGGCTTAATTTCAGCTCAGGAACCTGGTCTGTGAGCGTCAGCATCACTTCCTGAATAAAGGTGTTCATTGGCTGATTCAGCCCTGATCACACAATGAGGAAGTTCAAAAGCCCAGGGGCCGTCTGCTGCCGTATGGTTTCTGTCAGGCGAGAGGAAAGTTTCTCTAGGGCTCCTTTTAAATATTTCTCTTCAGAAAAGTGAAATAAGTGCCATGTTTTCTGTAAAGATCCCTCCGCTCTGGATTCTCTTCGTAAGTCTTTACACAAGTTTTAAATATTTATTTATTTATTAATTTACTTTCAAATAAGGCTAGAAATAAAACTTTTACTCTAAAGAAACTGAAAAAAGGTCTTAAATGGTCTTTATATAATTATAAAAATGTTGCAAGAATGTTCTAAAAGGTTTGGCTTGGTTTATGTGTAATTTAATCCAGTGAAAGTGTCCTGTCCCATTGGCAGATCTCGACTTGTTTTAAGAAATAATGCCTGCCACAGAAATAAGACACTTTGTAGTGATAAAACTAAAAATAATATTAATTATAAAAAAGAAACCATTTCAATTAGTTTCATAATGAACAGTATTTCATATTTTGTCCAAGATTACAGTGCCTTCCTATAAGTCATATTGTTTCATGTATTACTTTTCTTACTGAGGCTGAACGTTCTGTTCCAGATCTGGGGAAAGCAGTGGTTTTTCATCAGGAGCCATTTTTATCATCGAGGGCTGGAGCAAATGTTACAATCAGCTGCACTTTTGATGAAACTCTGAGCAGTGATAGAAAGGTGTGGTATAAACAGAAACCAGGAGAAGCTCCACAGCTGCTGGGATCGACTTTAGGAGAATCAGGTTCCTTTGTTTCACCTGAAGTTAAGAAAACAGGAATCAAACTGGAGACGACCAGCACCAGCTTGTCTCTCTTTATTCCACACGCTACTAAAGACGATGAGGGACAGTACTTCTGTGGAAACTCTCAAACAAACACGATTGAGTTTTCCTCTTTAACATTCTTATCAGTTACAGGTAATCACAATATTTTAATTTTTCTCTGTTAACAACAAATGAAACAGTTCAGAGGAATCACTGTAGACAGAAAAAGTTGCTTAAATTTAATCAGTGACAACAGAACAATAGATTTCCTCCAAGACATACTCTGCATCTATTCTCTTACAGTCTCCTGAGATTGTGCAGACCACCACATCTCTCATGACTTCCTAATATTATTCAGATTTTTATGTTGATTTGTGTTTAATGGACTGCCTCTGAGCCTTTATTACTAAGTTGTCTATTTACAAGTCAATTAATGTCCTGACCCTCACTGACGGTCATGACTTTTGGATAATCAACACAACCTAATAATCTATACATTTTGTTGAATAAAGTGCAATAATGTTCCCTAACTAAAGGTACAATATATGTACCATGTACCTCTCATTAATAAACAGATGATCAGGAGGTAAATATCTCAGTGGTCCAGAGTCCAGAGCGGGGGTCTGTCTCTCCGGGTGAAGAGGTAACGCTGCAGTGCTCCGTCTTCTCTCAGATTAAAGCAGCAGAACTGACCGTGCTCTGGGTCAGAGCTGCTGCAGGACAATCCTTTCCTCAAATCATCTCCACTGGACACAGCAGCAGCAGCCGGCCACAGTGTGAGATCAGATCTTCTTCACACAGCTGTGTGTCCAACTTCACCAAGAACATCACCCAACGCTCCAACCGCGCCGCAACCTACTACTGCGCTGTGGAGGTCTGTGGGAGGGTGATCTTTGGGAACGGGACGGTGGTGGAAAGGGGTAAGAGTTCTGAATTATTTGGTAATTACATTACAGTAATCATTATTCATTAACATTTGTATGACAAAATTAATTAATACATTCTTCACAGGGTGTAAACTGGAATATTGCTTTTGTCAGTGCAGAATTTGTATTTATTTGCTGCCTTTAATTAATAAACACAACAATGAACTATAGAATTGTGCCATTACATTTCTACAGGGGACATTGTAAGGGTTTATCTGACCAAGATGTTAATTTCTGCAAACACTAACACAGTTGTTCACATTTGCTTTTTGTTTTGAATGAACTCAACCATAGATTTACTGCAATAAACATACTATATTTATGTTTAACAGCGGAGCCTGTGGATGTAGTAATGATTTTAGTGGTAGCTCTGGGAGTGTGTGTGGTGGTGATCTTCACTCAGGCCTTTTTTATTCATAAGAGGTCGAGCCGTGGTGAGAGTGCACTACATTTCTTTTTGAAAATCTCCTGCAGTCGGAATGTCATCAGACACAAGAGATTCATCTTCAGGAAAGTCAAAGCCTCTGATTATGATAAATCACATGTTTCTGTTTTTTTCTGTCACAGTGAGACTTCAGCCGGGGTCCGAGTGTGGTCAGGTACGATGTGTATTTCTCAGACTTTTATGAAATGTGTTGTGAATAGCAGTGATACTCTCATAACTTAGACAGAATCCCCTAACATTTCCTCTCTGACCTCTCTGTGTCCTCAGCCTCAGGAGCTGCTCTACACTGTGGAAAAGCTAATAAAAGACGGACATTCTGGACACAGAGTTTACTCTAAAGTGGGATACTTCATTGTTACTGACCACCACCCAAAACACTGACCCCTTCCTCTGACCCTCACCTCTCACCTTCTTCTGTTTCACTGAAAGAAATATAATTATAAAATCAAATGAATATGTTTATACTCTGAATTCTGCCCTGAATGCTTGTGGACTCATTTCTGTGTTTGCTCACAGTAAACTGTATAGCATTATAGCCGTGTGTAACAAATGTACCTGATTAAAGGCAATTAGAATTTTACGTAATCATTGTTTTTTTTTTTTTGACAAGGTGTTGCAAGATTTTAAATAATCTACATCTAGAAATATAATCTGAGTAATATGTATTAATTCTCAGATTATATCATTGGATGTAGTTGATTTAGGGCGGCACGGTGGTGCAGCATGTCACATGGCACCAGGGACCTGGAGGTTGTGGGTTTGAGTCCCACTCCTGGTGACTGTCTGTGAGGAGTTTGTGTGTTCTCCCCGTGTCAGCGTGGGTTTCCTGCGGGTGCTCCGGTTTCCTCTCACAGTCCAAAAACACACGTTGATAGGTGGATTGGCGACTCAAAATTGTCCGTAGGTGTGAGTGTGTGAGTGAATGTGTATCTGTGTGTCTGTGTTGCCCTGTGAAGGACTGGCACCACCTCCAGGGTGTATCCCTGCCTTGCGCCCAATGATTCCAGGTAGGTTCTGGACCCACCGCGACCCTGAACTGGATGAGCAGTTACAGATAATGAATGAATGAATGTACATTGTAGAGAGATTTTGAGCTCCAATGTTGGCCCTGCTCTCTTTTCTCACCTATCACTTATCAATGATGCTGGCCAATGGAATTGTCAGTTACTTAGCTATAATTTAAATGTTAGTGTATATGCTCTGAACAGTTTCAAATGAGTTCAGATTGGAAAGAGGCCTCTGTTCACAGCTTCTCAGCATTGTGTGGTAACGGTGTGACACTGATAATGGGTTGAATTGGTCGTGATCTTGTGAAGATAGATGCACATATATCTGTGACTGACTGGAGGTTTAGGACTTTCATCTCAGATAAATGATCAGAATATTGTTCTGAATGTTGTGGCTGCTCTGAGAAGTGTTGACTTGTTTGTACCTGTATTACACAGTGTAATGTCTTTATATAGCATTTCTCATCTATATACATGTGCTAGTCATAAAATTAGAATATCATGAAAAAGTTGATTGAAAAGTATTTCAGTAATTCCATTCAAAAAGTGAAACTTGTATATTATACTCATTCATTGCATATATACTGATATATTTCAAGTGTTTATTTCTTTTAATTTGATGATTCTAACTTACAACTAATTAAAACCCCAAATACAGTACCTCAGAAAATTAGAATATTACTTTAGACCAATACAAAAAAAGATTTTTAGAAATACTGGCCAACTGAAACATATGAACATGAAAAGTATGAGCATGTACAGCACTCAATGCTTATTTGGGGCTTATTTTGCCTGAATTACTGCAGCAATGCGGTGTGGCATGGAGTCGATCTGTCTGTGGCACTGCTCAGGTGTTATATAAGAGCCCAGGTTGCTCTGATAGTGGCCTTCAGCTCTTCTGCATTGTTGGGTCTGGCATATTGCATCTTCCTCTTCACAATACCCCATAGATTTTCTATGGGTTTAAGGTCAGGTGAGTTTGCTGGCCAATTAAGAACAGGGAAACCATGATCCTCCACAAAGTTGGTCAGCAGCAGGAAGCATGAACTGCTTTAAACATTCCTGGTAGACGGCTGTGTTGTCCTTGGACCTCAGAGAACACAGTGGACCAAAACCAGCAGATGACATGGCAACCCAAACATCACTGACTGTAGAAACTTTACACTGGACCTCAAGCAACGTGGATTCTGTGCCTCTCTTCTCTTCCTCCAGACTCTGGGACCTTGATTTCCAAAGGAAATGCAAAATTGACTTTCATCAGAGAACATCACTTTGGACCACTCACAGCAGTCCAGTCCTTTTTTGGAAGCGAGATGCTTTTGATGCTGTCTCTTGCTCAGGAGTGGCTTGACACAAAGAATGTGACAGCTGAAACCCATGTATTGCATACGTCTGTGTGTTTGTGGTTCTTTAAGCACTGGCTGCAGTCCAGTCTTTATGAATCTCCCCCACATTTTTAATTGATTTTGTTTCACAGTCCTCTCCAGGGTGTGGTTATCCCTTTTACTTGTACACTTTTTTCTACCACATCATTTCCTTCCCTTCACCTCTCTATCAATGTGTCATTGATAGGTGATAGGTGAGAAAAGAGAGCAGGGCTAACATTGGAGCTCAAGATCTGTCAGCAATGTTGCCAATAATAAAACAATTCTGACGCATGAGAACCTGTGGTCAAACGTTTATCATCTGATCAAAGGAAACATTGTCTCCAGTCTTTATTTGTTTTATTATTTTGACTTATTGAAATATTTTTTAAACATTGTAAAACTAAACATAAAAACCGGATTCCAAAAAAGTTGGGGCACTAAACAAATTGTCATTTAAAACTGAATGCAATTATGTGGACATGGCAAATGTCAATATTTTATTCGTAATAGAACATAGATGACAGATCAAAAGTTTAATCTGAGTAAATGTAACATTTTAAAGGAAAAATATGTTGATTCAAAATTTCACAGTGTTAACGAATCCCAAAAAAGTTGGGACAAGTAGCAATAAGTGGCTGGAAAAAGGAAATTGAGCATATAACGAACAGCTGGAAGACCAATTAACACTAATTAAGTCAATTGACAACATGATTGGGTATAAAAAGAGCTTCTCAGAGTGTCAGTGTCTCTCTGAAGCCAAGATGGTAAGAGGATCACCAATTCCACCATTGTTGCGGAGACATCAGAATGGTGTTACCCAGCATAAAATAGCAAAGACTTTTAAGTTATCATCATCAACCGTGCATAACATCATTAAAAGATTCAGAGAATCTGGAACAATTGCTGTGAGTAAGGGTCAAGGCTGTAAAACTCTACTGGATGCTCGTGATCTCCGGGTCCTTAAACCTCACTGCACCTCAAACAGGAATGCCACTGTCAAGGAAATAACAGAATGGGCTCAGGAATACTTCCAGAAAGCATTGTCAGTGAACACAATCCACCGTGCCATCCGCCATTGCCAGCTGAAACTCTACAGTGCAAAGAGGAAACCATTTCTAAGCAAGCTCCACAAGCTCAGACGTTTCCACTGGGCCAGGGGTCTTTTAAAATGGAGTGTGGCAAAATGGAAGACTGTTCTGTGGTCAGATGAGTCACAATTTGAAGTTGGAACACTGGGATGCTATGTCATCCGGACCAGAGAGGACAAACATAACCCAAGTTGTTATCAAGACTTCGTTCAGAAGCCTGCATCACTGATGGTATGGGGTTGCATGAGTGCTTGTGGCATGGGCAGCTTGCATGTCTGGAAAGGCAACATTAATGCAGTGAACTATGTTTAGGTTCTAGCGCAACATATGCTCCCATCTAGACATCATCTCTTTCAGGGAAGACCCTGCATTTTTCAACAAGATTTTTCAACAAGATAATGCCACATTCTGCAGCAATCACAACATCATGGCTACATAGGAGAAGGATCCGGGTACTGAAATGGCAGCCTGCAGTCCAGATCTTTCACCTATAGAGAATATTTGGCGCATCATAAAGAGGAAGGTGCGACAAAGAAGGCCCAAGACGATTGAACAGTTAGAGGCCTGTATTAGACATGAATTGGAGAGCATTCCTATTTATAAACTTGAGAAACTGGTCTCCTCTGTCCCCAGACGTCTGTTGAGTGTTGTAAGAAGAAAGGGGGATGCCACACAGTGGTAAAAAATGGCCTTGTACCAACTTTTTTGGCATTTGTTGACGCCATGAAATTTTGTATCATTTTCCCTTAAAATGACACATTTTAAACAGTCAGTTTAAACTTTTGATCTGTGATTTGTGTTCTATTCTGAATAAAATATTAGATGTTGGCACCTCCACATCATTGCATTCAGTTTTAATTCACAATTTCTTTAGTTTCCCAACTTTTTTGAAATCCGGTTTGTAATTAGATTATTATCTGACATTTTATAAAACATGACACACACAAAAATAATTATATGTTAAAGGGTTGCATGAAATTAAATTAACTACATTCATTCATTCATTGTGGGTCACCAGCTTTCCAATTCTGGGTCACGGTGGGTTCGGAGCCTACATGGAATCATTGTATGCAAGGGAGGAATACACCCTGGAGGGGGTGCCAGTCCTTCATCGGATGACACACACTCACACATTCGGACAATTTTGAGTTGCCAAACCACCTACCAACATGTGATTTTAGACTGTGGGAGGAAACTGTATGGAATCAGATTTGTGCCAAAAAGAATCACACAAAAAAATTCATCTCAAACGTAAAACTTATAATTTTCAAACAAAATATCCAGCTCTGACCTTTGTGCTCCATGGTTTTAGTGCGTGAGCTCTGAGTTCTGCGCGTGCTCTCTGAGTTTTGTGCGCCAGCTGCACGAGTTTTGGGCGCCTGATCCCTGAGTTTTGCAAGCAGTTTTGGCACAAAGCTCTCGTGTGGGCAGGACTTCTCAGTGCTGCCTTCCCATTGGCTAATGAGTTTTTGAGTGACAAATCAGTGCCCTGAACGTTGTTCACGAGCTCTGATATAATTTCCACTTTCATAATATTTAAACAGATAGTTCTTTTGCTTGAACTGTATAGTGTTAGAACATTTTGACTTCTTGTTTATAAATATTAGTATTAATAATCATTGATATTATTAATAATTCATTATGGTTAATAATGATTAACGATTTATTAATTATTTACATTTCCTCTCAAAATCCATAAATGACAGTGGAATTTGCAGAAGTTTGATACAACTTTATTAAATTTGTAGTCATTAAAGGAGCAGGAACACTCTTGTCTGTGATATTTCTCTTTTCTCTGAGACCTCCTCCTGTAACAAAATGCACAAAAGGCATTTGTTAAAAACAGATGAACTGTGATCTTCAAAATAAAATTTGAGCATTTAAACCGTCTAACAGTGATTACGGGAAAGGGAAGACCCTCTATGTTAGTACACGATAGGTTTCTGAACAGAAAATCGAGCACTCATAAATAATATTTTACAAATAAACAAATAAACGCTCATTTATTCTGTTTCACCCTGAGTAAACAGACATCGGTGTGCATTTACCTCAGATCAGTATCTGGTAACGAGAGACAAACAGGTTTGTTTTCACAGTAAAATCTTTAATGTTTTGATTTAGACAGAAAATTACCTCAATATCTACATTTATTGTCGGAGTTTGCAGATATTTCATAGTTTTTAAACAGTAAAGTACAAAGAGAATTCGTGTTTGTGTAAAATTACTCACAATGTTGAAATATTTCCTGTCTCTCCACTACTGAGCTGCAACGAATGCCTTGGGCACTGAGTTGTCACTCAAAAACTCATTAGCCAATGGGAAGGCACTACTGAGAAGTCCCGCCCACGCAAGAGCTTTGTGCCAAAACTGCTCTCAAAACTCAGGGATCGGGCGCACAAAACTCAGAGAGCACGCCCACAAAACTCGTGCAGCTGGCGCACAAAACTCAGAGAGCATGCGCAGAACTCAGAGCTCACGCACTAAGCACAAAGGTCAGAGCTGGATATTTTGTTTGAAAATTATAAGTTTTACGTTTGAGATGAATTTTTTTGTGTGACTCTTTTTGGAACAAATCTGATTCCATAAAACTGGAGCACCCAGAGGAAACCCAGACGGACACAGGGAGAACATGCCACTCTCCTCACAGTCACAGGAGCGGGACTTGAACCCACAACCTCCAGGTCCCTGGTGCTATGTGACCTGCTGCACTAAATCAACTACATGCAATGATATAATCTGAGAATGAATACATATTACTCAGATTATATTTCTAGATGTAGATTATTTAAAATCTCACCTCAAAAAAATAATAATAATTAAGTAAAATTCTAAGTGCCTTTAATCAGGTACATTTGTTACACACGGCTATAATGCTATATAGTTTACTGTGAGCAAACACAGAAATGAGTCCACAAGCATTCAGGGCAGAATTCAGAGTATAAACACATTCATTTGATTTTATAGTTATATTTCTTTCAGTGAAACAGAAGAAGGTGAGAGGTGAGGGTCAGAGGAAGGGGTCAGTGTTTTGGGTGGTGGTCAGTAACAATGAAGTATCCCACTTTAGAGTAAACTCTGTGTCCAGAATGTCCGTCTTTTATTAGCTTTTCCACAGTGTAGAGCAGCTCCTGAGGCTGAGGACACAGAGAGGTCAGAGAGGAAATGTTAGGGGATTCTATCTAAGTTATGAGAGCATCACTGCTATTCACAACACATTTCATAAAAGTCTGAGAAATACACATCGTACCTGACCACACTCGGACCCCGGCTGAAGTCTCACTATGACAGAAAATACAGAAACATGTGATTTATCATAATCAGAGGCTTTGACTTTCCTGAAGATGAATCTCTTGTGTCTGATGACATTCCGACTGCAGGAGATTTTCAAACAGAAATGTAGTGCACTCTCACCACGGCTCGACCTCTTATGATTAAAAAAGGCCTGAGTGAAGATCACCACCACACACACTCCCAGAGCTGCCACTAAAATCATTACTACATCCACAGGCTCCGCTGTTAAACATAAATATAGTATGTTTATTGCATTAAATCTATGGTTGAGTTCATTCAAAACAAAAAGCAAATGTGAACAACTGTGTTAGTGTTTGCAGAAATTAACATCTTGGTCAGATAAACCCTTACAATGTCCCCTGTAGAAATGTAATGGCACAATTCTATAGTTCATTGTTGTGTTTATTAATTAAAGGCAGCAAATAAACACAAATTCTGCACTGACAAAAGCAATATTCCAGTTTACACCCTGTGAAGAATGTGTTAATTTATTTTGTCATGCAAATGTTAATGAATGATGTTTACTGTAATGTAATTACCAAAGAATTCAGAACTCTTACCCCTTTCCACCACCGTCCCGTTCCCAAAGACCACCCTCCCACAGACCTCCACAGCGCAGTAGTAGGTTGCGGCGTGGTTGGAGCGGTGGGTGATGTTCTTGGTGAAGTTGAACACACAGCTGTGTGAAGAAGATCTGATCTCACACTGTGGCCGGCTGCTGCTGCTGTGTCCAGTGGAGATGATTTGAGGAAAGGATTGTCCTGCAGCAGCTCTGACCCAGAGCACGGTCAGTTCTGCTGCTTTAATCTGAGAGAAGACGGAGCACTGCAGCGTTACCTCTTCACCCGGAGAGACAGACCCCCGCTCTGGACTCTGGACCACTGAGATATTTACCTCCTGATCATCTGTTTATTAATGAGAGGTACATGGTACATATATTTTACCTTTAGTTAGGGAACATTATTGTACTTTATTCAACAAAATGTATATATTATTAGGTTGAGTTGATTATCCAAAGCTCACGACCATCAGTGGGGGTCAGGACATTAATTGACTTGTGAATTAATTGTAAATAGACAACTTAGTAATAAAGGCTCATAGGGAGTCCATTAAACACATATCAACATAGAATTCTGAATAATATTAGGAAGTCATGAGAGATGTGGTGGTCTGCACAATCTCAGGAGTCTGTAAGAGAATAGATGCAGAGTTTGTGTTGGAGGAAATCTATTGTCCTGTTGTCATTGATTAAATTTAAACAACTTTTTTCTGTCTACAGTGATTTCTCTGAACTGTTTCATTTGTTGTTAACAGAGAAAAGTGAAAATATAATGATTACCTGTAACAGATAAGAACGTTACAGAGGAAAACTCAATCATATCTATTTGAGAGTTTCCACAGAAGTACAGTGCCTCATCGTCTTTAGTAGCGTGTGGAATAAAGAGAGAGAAGCTGGTGCTGGTCGTCTCCAGTTTGATTCCTGTTTTCTTAACTTCAGGTGAAACAAAGGAACCTGATTCTCCTAAAGCCGTTCCCAGCAGCTGTGGAGCTTCTCCTGGTTTCTGTTTATACCACACCTTTCTATCAGTGCTCAGAGTTTCATCAAAAGTGCAGCTGATTGTAACATTTGCTCCAGCCCTCGATGATAAAATCGGCTCCTGATGAATAATCACTGCTTTCCCCAGATCTGGAACAGAACGTTCAGCCTCAGTAAGAAAAGTAATACATGAAACAATATGACTTATAGGAAGGCACTGTAAACCTGGACAAAATATGAAATACTGTTCATTATTAAACTGTGACTGAAATAGTTTCTTTTTTATAATTAATATTATTTTTACTTTTATCACTACAAAGTGTCTTATTTCTGTGGCAGGCATTATTTCTTAAAACAAGTCGAGATCTGCCAAAGGAACAGGACACTTTCACTGGATAAAATTACACATAAACCAAGCCAAACCTTTTCTTGCAACATTTGTATAATTATATAAAGACAATATCTATTGTATATGAATTTCTCTAGAATAAAAGTTTTATTTCTAGCCTCATTTGAAAGTAAAAAAAAATAAATAAATATTTAAAACTTACCAGTTGTGTAAAGGCTTATAAAGAGAATCCAGAGCGGAGGGATCTTCACAGAAAACATGGCACTTATTTCACTTTTCTGAAGAGATATATTTAAAAGGAGCCCTAGAGAAACTTTCCTCTCGTCTGACAGAAACCATATTGCAGCTGAAGGCCTCTGGGCTTTTGAACTTCCTCAGTGTGTGTTCAGGGCTGAATCAGCCAATGAACACCTTTATTCAGGAAGTGATGCTGACGCTCACAGACCAGGTTCCTGAACTGAAATTAAGCCATACTTTTATTTACAACTCAGAGTTTCATTTAGGTTCTGTTCACCTCACATATCTTTACATTCAAATGTTAGAATGTGTCTCTCCAAACAAAGATCAGAAAGGTCCAGACTGATCTTAAACTTTGGTGTTGGAGAAGACTTTGGAGAAGACCTTGGACTCAAAAAGGACAAACAAATGGTTCCTGGAATAAATCAAGCGTCATATTTCATTAAAAGCACAGAGAACCTGAAACTCCATTATTTTGGATGCAGTTTGAGAAAAAGCAGTTCCCAGGGAAATTAAGCTCAGAAGAGTAGAAGGTATAAGAGGAAGAAGGTGAGCTGCAGTGTGACATATGGATACAACCAAAGAAATAATGAATGAGCCGTTAAGAATCCTGTAGACCACAAACAAAGACACAGTTCTCTATAGAAACAATGACAGTGTGGTCACCAGGAGGTGGAAACAACAGCCCTTAATAAATAATTATATTCTCCCCTGAATAATTATGAATGTATTATGTTTTAAAGGATAATATATAAACACTCTTTAGCAGAGGTGCAGATAAAACTTGTGACAGTTAGGAAGGTGCTTTATTAGATTAACTCTACAGTTTAACTTGGACCCTAAACATATAGGATTTTGCTGTTCCATTTTTTTTCCCCAGTGCCTCTTTTAGTTGCATTCAAACTGTAGTTATGTGACATAGCCATATTCAGTATGTTGTTTTCTTTTCTAAGGACCCTTGACCTCTCAAATATGTAATCACTTAAGGTTTAAATGCTAAATGATAATTGAGATTTTCTTGAAATTTCTTGAATCGTCTGACCAAAATTTTACCAAGCAGCTGCTGTTTATTTACAATTTTCTAAATGTATAGCCTTCAAAACATATTTCCACATCAGCTATCTTTTCACAGATTGTTAGTGTGAGGTGTCTGTTAGTTGAAAACATGCTAATTTAGTACATGGCATATTACTTTGACAAAATAAATGAGTAGTATCAGACAGACTTATTTTTCTTGATATTCTAAGCTCTGGGATGTATGATGGATAAAGCTCTGACAGTCACAGCAGGCCCAGACTTTTAGGAATTTAGTTTAGGGTAAATATGGACAATATACCAACAGATAAATATTGTCTTGGTACATTGGTACAATTTACTCAGCTGCTGAGTTTTTGGTGATCTAATGCAATATTATTTGATGTGAAACCTACAAAAACTCTGAAAAATTATAAATCAATAATAGGAGTATGTTGTTGCTGAAGACTCATATTTCTCAGGTGTTGACTTCATGTGAGTCAAAACAAAACTGAAAGTAAACACCATCATTTATGTCCCTGAGCAGGGAGATAATGATTCTATTAGAATTCTTCATGAGAGCAAAATAAAACATAGGTTTTGAAGGAGCACCTTGTTTTTTAGGGGATTTTTCACAATGCATTACTCCCAGGGGCTTCACAGCACCATGATGAGAGCTATTTGTAGAAATGGTAGGATCTGCGGTTTCAAACGATATGCAGAGCACAATGATGTTTCAGGCATTCATGACTTACAAAGCTGAGAATATAAGTTGTGCTTGTACCCCCACAAAATGCGGGATTCGACTACCACAGAACAGTGGAAAGGGTGAAATCTTTCACTTCACTCTGTGTTGTGAAGTGCATTATAAACTCTAACCACAGAGCATGTGTCACATTATTTACACTACAGTCACACTCTTCTATCATTCCTGTGTATGAACACATTTTATCAGCTTCCCTATACAAAAAACAATGAGGAACCTGTTTTTATCTCACTGGCTGAAAGGAAAATATCACTTAAAGCTGAGGCTAACTTTTTGTTTATTCTGCCATTACTCTCATCTCAGAGTCATCTTAGAGAAATAAAAGGCAGCCTACGGGTTCATGAGTACCAAAGGAAGCCATGTCATCATTTATATATATAGCTGAGATATGCTATATAAAGACATTACACTGTGTAATACAGGTACAAACAAGTCAGCACTTCTCTGAGCAGCCACAACATTCAGAACAATGTTCTGATCATTTATCTGAGGTGAAAGTCCTAAACCTCCAGTCAGTCACAGATATATCTGCATCAATCTTCACAAGATCAAGACCAATTCCACCCATCTTCAGTGTTACACTGTTACCACACAATGCTGACAAGCTGTAAACCGAGGCCTCTTTCCAATCTGACACCAACTCATTTGAAGCTGTTCAGCACATTTACACTAACATTTGAATTATTGCTAAATAACTGACAATTGTCCAGCATCATTGATAGGTGATAGGTGAAAAAAGAGAGCAGGGCTAACATTGGAGCTCAAGATCTCTCTGCAATGTTGCCAATAATAAAACAGTTCTGACGCATGGGAACCTGTGGTCAAACATGTTTATCATCTGATCAAAGGAAACATTGTCTCCAGTCTTTATTTGTTTTATTATTTTGACTCATGGAAATATTTTTAAAACATTGTACAATTAAACATAGGTAGGTTATTATCTGACATTTTATAAAAAATAACACATAAAACATATTTTATATGTTAAAGTGTTGCATAAAAATAAATCAACTACATTCATTCATTCATACTTATCCAGTTCAGGGTCGTGGTGGGTCCGGAGCCTACCCGGAATCACTGGGCACAAGGCGGGAACACACCCTGGAGGGGGTGCCAGTCCTTCAAATAATAATAATTAACTAAAATTCTAAGTGCCTTTAATCAATAATAATAATAATACATTTTTATTTGAAAGCGCCTTTCAAGTGACCCAAGGACACTGTACAATAGATAATAAAAATAAAAAATAAAAATGAAAATAAAAAGTTAAAAAAAGAAAGTTAATAAAAGGTAAATGCACATACAAATATTAAATGACCATAGAGATATATACATAGTATCATCCATATGCTAGTTTAAAAAGATGAGTTTTTAGTCTGGTTTAAAAAACACATACAGATGAACAAGCTCGCAGTTCGTCAGGAAGACTATTCCACAGCTTTGGACCCGCAACACAAAATGCTCTATTTCCAGAGGTGCTTAGCTTAAAATGTGGGACCTCAAGCAAATGGAGGCTTGAGGACCGAAGAGTACGCACTGGAGAGTATGGTTTCAGTAGGCTACTTAGGTAAGAAGGGGCAAGGTCATGCAAGGATTTAAACACCAACACAAGCAATTTGTACTGTATTCGGTACTTCACTGGAAGCCAATGAAGACGACTTAGGACTGGAGTAATATGCTCCCAAGATCTTGTATGGGTCAGCACCCTAGCAGCAGAGTTCTGCACATACTGCAACCTGCTCAAAGCCCGAGCAGGGAGGCCACACAACAGAGCATTGCAGTAGTCAAGTCTGGAAGTAACGCAGAAATGCATGGACTATGGTCTTGGCAGCAGTGAGAGAGAGAAAAGGGCGAATCCTAGAGATATTTTTAAGATGGTAGAAGGCTGTCCTACATGTGTTGTTTATATGTGATTCAAACGATAATGTAGAATCAAACATTACTCCGAGATTTCTCACTAGTGTTGAGGTAGAGACAACAAAACCAGGGATACAAACAGTAGTGTCACTAAGCCTCCTGACTGTTGCAGGAGAAGCAATTATGACGGCTTCAGATTTTTTATTATTTAAGCTCAGGAAGTTCGCGATCATCCAAGGCCTCACATCAGTTAAGCATTGCAGCAAGGCACTAGGTGGCAAGCTGTGGGAAGGTTTTGTACAAATATATATCTGGACATCATCAGCAAAACAGTGAAACTGCAGCCCATGATGTCTAATGATGTCACCAAGAGGAAGGATGTACAAAATAAAAAGCAGGGGCCCGAGAACAGAGCCCTGGGGGACACCATGTGACAAGGAGCATGTGTCAGATTGAAAACTTCCCATTGAAACAAACTGCTGCCTACCAGAAAGATACGATTGAAACCAAGCTAATGCAGTACCAGTTACGCCAACCATGTTTTTGAGCCGCGTTAGTAAAAGGCTATGACACACTGTATCAAAGGCTGCAGTAAGGTCCAACAGTACAAGAAGACTCAGCAGTCCTTGGTCAGCTGACATCAGCAAGTCAATCAAGTACATTTATTAGATATTTCTATGATCTATGATATATGATCCTAAGCAAAATTTACTGTGAGCAAACACAGAAATGAGTCCACAAGCATTCAGGGCAGAATTCAGAGTATAAATATATTCCTTTGGTTTTATAGTTATATTTCTTTCAGTGAAACAGAAGGAGATGAAATGTGAGGGTCAGTGTTTTGTAGTTTAGTAGTTTCCTTTATTAAAGATTCCATCAGAACTGGAGTAAAACTGAAACTCTGGACACAGAAAGGGGTCAGTGTTTTGGGTGGTGGTCAGTAACAGTGAAGTATCTCACTTCAGAGTAAACTCTGTGTCCAGAATGTCTCTCCTTTATCAGTTGTTCCACAGTGTAGAGCATCTCCTGAGGACAGAGAGAGGTCAGAGAGGAAATGTTAGGGGGTTCTATCTGAGTTATGAGAGTATTACTACTCTTCACGGCACATTTTATAAATACACATCGTACCTGACCACACATGGACCCTGGCTGAAGTCTCACTGTGACAGAAAAAAACAGAAACATGTGATTTATCATAATCAGAGGCTTTGACTTTCCTGAAGATGAATCTCTTGTGTCTGATGACATTCCGACTGCAGGAGATTTTCAAACAGAAATGTAGTGCACACTCACCACGGCTCGACCTCTTATGAATAAAAAAGGCCTGAGTGAAGATCACCACCACACACACTCCCAGAGCTGCCACTAAAATCATTACTACATCCACAGGCTCCGCTGTTAAACATAAATATAGTATGTTTATTACAGTAAAACTATGGTTGAGTTCATTCAAAACAAAAAGCAAATGTGAACAACTGTGTTAGTGTTTGCAGAAATTAACATCTTGGTCAGATAAACCCTTACAATGTCCCCTGTAGAAATGTAATGGCACAATTCTATAGTTCATTGTTGTGTTTATTAATTAAAGGCAGCAAATAAACACAAATTCTGCACTAACAAAAGCAACATTTCAGTTTACACCCTGTGAAGTATGTGTTAATTTATTTTGCAGTGCAAATGTTAATGAATAATGATTACTGTAAAGTAATTACCAAAGCATTCAGAACCCTTACCCCTTTCCACCACCGTCCCATTCCCAAAGACCACCCTCCCACAGACCTCCACAGCGCAGTAGTAGGTTGCGGCGTGGTTGGAGCGGTGGGTGATATTCTTGGTGAAGTTGGACACACAGCTGTGTGAAGAAGATCTGATCTCACTCTGCGGCCGGCTGCTGCTGCTGTGTCCAGTGGAGATGATTTGAGGAAAGGATTGTCCTGCAGCAGCTCTGACCCAGAGCACTGTCAGTTCTGCTGCTTTAATCTGAGAGAAGACGGAGCACTGCAGCGTTACCTCTTCACCCGGAGAGACAGACCCCCGCTCTGGACTCTGGACCACTGAGATATTTACCTCCTGATCATCTGCAGGAATAAAATTGTGATGAGTAACCCTAGCTAATACTGTATTAGTAATTTATTAAAGGGTGTGTGTGTGTGTGTGTGTGTGTGTGTTTGTGTGTGTATGAAATGCAAAATTTGCCATTGCTATTTCTTGTTTTTAATTTTCTGCCCGACAGAGCTGATGGAAATATGTATTATTCAGTTTGATTCACTATTGAGTGGTTTGTTGTAGAGAAATATAAAGTGAATATAACAATAGGATATTTATAAAAGGCTCTGATGCCTTATAGAATATCTTCAATTCAACTTTGGTCTAATTTATTTATAAACATATGATATGAACTGAAATATTCCACTATTTATTACTTATTTGAAATTCATTGCTGGTGATAAGTGACACATTAAAAGGTGTAAATTCGAACTGTTCAAACAGATGAAGAAGAAAGTGTTATAATTACCTGTTACAGATAAGAAGGTTACAGAGTAAAACACTATAATATTTCCTTGAGTCTTTCCACAGAAGTACAGTCCCTCGTCGTCTTTAGTAGTGTGTGGAATAAAGAGAGAAAAGCAGGTGCTGTTCGTCTCCAGTTTGATTCCTGAGTTTTGAAACTTAGGTAAAACAAAGGAACTTGATGCTCCTAAAGCTGTTCCCATCGGCTGTGGACCTCTTCCTGGTTTCTGTTTATACCACACCTTTCTTTCACTGACCAGAGTTTCATCAAAAGTGCACTGAATTATAACATTTTCTCCAGCCCTCGATGATAAAAACTGCTCCTGATGAAGGTCCATTGTTCTCTCATTATGTGGAACAGGAGTTTCATCAGCTCTACCTCATTTGAGAAGCAAGAAAGAACACTCACAAGCGCATTCATTTTATTCATCAACATGACAGGTACAGCATTTGAAATTCAAATATGAATTTTCAGACAGAGACACTGTAAAGAAATGACCAAATACCTGATTTCCAGAAACAAAATTAGTTTTAACTAAAATATAAAGCATTCAGACCTCTTACCAACTTCTACTGCTGTCATTTTCTCAAAAATCACCCTCGCACAGACCTCCACAGCGCAGTAGTAGGTTGCGGCGCGGTTGGAGCGGTGGGTGATGTTCTTGGTGAAGTTGGACACACAGCTGTGTGAAGAAGATCTGATCTCACTCTGCGGCCGGCTGCTGCTGCTGTGTCCAGTGGAGATGATTTGAGGAAAGGATTGTCCTGCAGCAGCTCTGACCCAGAGCACGGTCAGTTCTGCTGCTTTAATCTGAGAGAAGACGGAGCACTGCAGCGTTACCTCTTCACCCGGAGAGACAGACCCCCGCTCTGGACTCTGGACCACTGAGATATTTACCTCCTGATCATCTGCAGGAATAAAATTGTGATGAGTGTTAGTGCATATATTTTTAATTTAATTTCCAAAATCACCAGAAAACTATACATATCATCTGGCTTTTTACGCCTGAATGCAATAATCTTCATCAAAACACATAGTTTGATGAATAAACATACAAAATCAAATTTCTAATAATTAATCTAATATATAAAACATGCAATATATCTATGAACATCTGTTGTATGAACTGAATCTACAGGTATTTTTCTTTTTTTTAAATACATTGCTGGTGATAAGTGACACATTAAAAGGTGTAAATTCGGACTGTTCAAACAGTTGAAGATCAAAGTGTTATAATTACCTGTTACAGATAAGAAGGTTACAGAGTAAAACACTATAATATTTCCTTGAGACATTCCACAGAAGTACAGTCCCTCATCGTGTTTAGTGGCGTGTGGGATAAAGAGAGAGAAGCTGGTGCTCGTCGTCTCCAGTTTGATTCCTGATTTTTGGAACTCAGCTAAAACAAAGGAACTTGACGCTCCTAAAGCTGTTCCCATCGGTTGTGGAGCTCCTCCTGGTTTCTGTTTATACCACACCTTTCTTTCACTGACCTGAGTTTCATCAAAAGTGCAGCTGATTGTAACATTTTCTCCAGCCCTTGATGATAAAAACAGCTCCTGATGAAGATCCACCGCCTTCCCAGAGTCTGGATATGAGTATCAGATATAACTCACTTCAGAAAAAAAAGAAAAGTAAAAAAAAAAGAACTTTTTACTTTCTTCTTAAAAATGTTGAAGACTTACCTGGTCGGAGAAGAACTGCAGTAAGAATAAAGATTGGACTGATCTTCACAGAAAGCATGGCTATTATTTGGGTTGTGTGATGTAAAATAAATGTAGGTCACAAGGTCCTTTTACTCTGTTTGACTGAAGATACTTAGGCCACCTGAAGGGGTCTGGCTCTTTCTGACAAGCTTCTCTGTCCCTGTCAATAGTTCAACAGCCAATAAACACTCATTCAGGAAGTGTTCTACCTCAGATCGAGACAGAAAGCTTCACAATCCTCAAGTGTCTTTGGTGTTTTTTTTAATAGTACACCCATGCAGATTCATGCATTGCCAAGTGGTGATGGTAATAAAGTGGGTAGGTTTGTGCATGGAGTGAGGATATTTTAGAAAGAGGGAGCACAATCTACATTCATTGTTAGAAGTGGTGAAGCTCAAGATTAAAAAAAATACAGTTCCCAGAGTGTATTTCATTAACTACACTGAAGACAGACATGGTGCTATTCTTAGAAAGTAAACAGTTTTTTTTTGTTTGTTTTTGTTTTGTTTTTGTAGAATTAACAGTTCCATTTGAGGATGCAGTAGATGAAGCATTTGAAAGAAGTAGCTGATGTATGTACACTTGGTGGCTGAGGTGAGAGAACACGGGTGGCAAGAACATGTAAGACCTGTAGAAATAGGTTTTGGGGGTTTGCAACAAAGTCTGCTACATCCGTGCTTGTGCAGTTCAGCTTTAGAGGCCAAAAAGTAAGGGCAGCTGTGAAGAAGTTATTAGAAATAGCTGAAAGGGTTGGTCAGTGTTTCTGGATAAGGTGAGCACAGAATAGTTGGGGAAATGCACTATGAATGTGGAATGGCTGAGGTGTGTGGTTCTTGCGTTAACTGTCCCAGGGCTTGATAGGACCATATTCGCCAGGGAGGCCTTGTGGATCTACATATAAGAACATGACAGGGCTTGGACAAGGGTAGTTGTGGGTCCTCACTGTTCATACATCCAGAGCTGGTATGGGCTTAATTCAGTGAAACAGTGAATTCAGTGGTTGCTGGCAGGAAGCATAACATAACATAAGGAACAGGGCGAGCACACAACAGCGTAATCAAACAATGGGAACATGAGCAAACCAAAGCAGACAGAGACAGGAATAAAAGAGAATGAGACACAACAAAAAATATGACCTTTCATAATATTTCTATGTAATGCAGGAGGTGGGAAACAAATTTTGTTTAAGGAAGTGGTTGTGAGCAGACAATCTTGATAGAAATGATTAAAGTATGTGATTTTTATTGTTTTAAAGGAAACAAAAGCAGTTATTTATTTGTGTCTTTTATCCAAGTGCATTCACAAGGTAAAGATACGAAAAGCAAAAAACTAACTTGAACTTGAACTTAAATTGTTCCAGTTCTCAGAGACTATCAGAGTCCACAATTTTGCTCCACCTCTTTGTGTTGGTGTTTTGTTACACAATGCTACAAAATTATACAAGAACACAAAAAATGAGCTCACAACCATTCAGTGCAGATTTTATTCAAAGCATAAAAATATTAATATCATATTATAGTTATATTTGTTATAGTGAAACAGAAGGAGATGAAATGTGAGGGTCAGTGTTTTGTAGTTGTTTCATTTATTAAAGATTCCATCAGAACTGGAGTAAAACTGAAACTCTGGGGTCAGTGTTTTGGGTGGTGGTCAGTAACAGTGAAGTATCCCACTTCAGAATAAACACTGTGTCCAGAATGTCTCTTGTTTATCATATTTTCCACAGTGTAGAGCAGCTCCTGAGGCTGAGGACATAGAGAGGTCAGAGGGGAAATGTTAGGAGATTCCACACTAAGCAACCCTAACATAATGACCACCTACTTGTCTCTACATTCACTGTCCATTCAGACTATAGTCCATCTGTCAACACACATTATTTGCTCCATTTCACCCTGGTTTTCAGGACCCAGCAGCACTGCTGTTTTTGATCCAGACATACCAGCACATTACCACAATGTCAGTGTCACTGCAGGTGAGAATGATCCACCACGCAAATCATACCTGCCCTCTAGGATGTTCTGTTGTCCCTGTATAAGGAAAAATGGCTAACAGTGTATGCAGAGCAACATAGAAATACAACATTCTTCTGTGTGCAGTGGAGAGAATAGACAGTGATTGTAGAAACAAGGAAGTGGTCATTATGTAATGGTTTGTTGGTGTGTTTGTGTTATGAGAGTTTCACTGCTCTTCACGAAATATTTTATAAAAGTCTGAGAGATGCACATCGTACCTGACCACACTCGGACCCCGGCTGAAGTCTCACTGTGACAGAAAAAACAGATTGTGATTTATCATAATCAGAGGCTTTGACTTTTCTGAAGATGAATCTCTTGTGTCTGATGAAATTCCAAAGATTTTCAAAGAGATATGCAGTGCACACTCACCACAGCTCGTCCTCTTATGAATAAAAAAGGCCTGAGTGAAGATCACCACCACACACACTCCCAGAGCTGCCATTAAAACCATTACTACATCCACAGGCCCCTCTGTTAGACACAAATAAATATAGTATGTTTATAATCAAAGCAATCGAGTTCATTCAGTGAAAATATGAATTTTTACACACTTTAGTGTAATTACCAAATACCTGGATCCCATGAAAGGTGGTTAGATTGAAATATCCGAACAAAGCATTCAGAACTCTTACCCCTTTCCACCACCGTCCCGTTCCCAAAGACCACCCTCCCACAGACCTCCACAGCGCAGTAGTAGGTTTCGGCACGGTTGGAGCGGTGGGTGATATTCCTGGTGAAGTTGGACACACAGCTGTGTGAAGGAGATCTGATCTCACACTGCGGCCGGCTGCTGCTGCTGTGTCCAGTGGAGATGATTTGAGGAAAGGATTGTCCTGCAGCAGCTCTGACCCAGAGCACAGTCAGTTCTGCTGCTTTAATCTGAGAGAAGACAGAGCACTGCAGCGTTACCTCTTCACCCGGAGAGACAGACCCCCGCTCTGGACTCTGGACCACTGAGATATTTACCTCCTGATCATCTGTTTATTAATGAGAGGTACATGGTAAGAGCTGACAAACAACAAACCACCTCATTAATACAGGTGCTGAAATAGTGTATAATAACATTGCTACAAGGGGGCTACTTAGATGAAAACTTGAGCTTATATTTTTTCAGTGTTCCTAGATTATTGTGCGAAGAGGCACATGATCCAGATTACTACAGAATCAAGAAAATAAAGCATCCTCCTGTTACTGAAGGTATTATCTGCAACTAATCAATGTATGAAATTAATTGTCAGTTCAACGTAAATTTCTACACAACCTCATTACATGGCATCTCATGAGTGAGCTCAGAGTTCACACAGCTCAGACCTGTATATAGATTTTGGTTTCTACTTGTTATACTCAATAAACTATCTATGACATTTTCCAACATACAGTAACTCGATTTCTACAGAAGGTTTTGATATGACTCACAAACTCCACTTCCAGATGACTGCATCACTCAAGACCTCCTGTATAGACATCTGTGTTCTCATCTCATCTCAACCTCTTTTCTGCAAACTCTGTATCCACCTCCCAGTTGGCACTGGGACTTTCAATTCTAAGGAGCAGTGGCTCTACTACAAGCTGCTCCTGGGTAGCAAAGCTCTTCAAGAATCAGAGTCGACAGTGTGCCCAGGAACCCACACAGAAAAACTAATTTCAGATGTTTGCACAGGCTTGTATTTTCAAACATAACCCAAAGCGCATGATCGTAGGTAAGGGTCCAAACATATATCGACGGGTAAACTGAAAACTTGCCTTATGCCTCAGCTCCCTCTTCACCACTACAGTCCATTCAACATATATCAATATCAAAGAAACCTATGTAGAAACAAACTTTAAAGTGTTCTCAACAGTCTTGGGAGACTGAACCACATCAATGCCACAGCCATCAATAACCATCCACTTCAGCAGAGTTTGTGTGTGATTGGTTTAGAGTTAAGTTGACTTTATTCTGTCTAAAGTGAATCATTTTAATATTTATATTTAACTGTGAACAGAGGGAAATGAAAATGTGATGATTACCTGTGACAGATAAGAATGTTACCAAGGAAAAGTCTACCACATCATATTGGGAGTTTCCACAGAAGTACAGTCCCTCATCATTTTTAGTAGGGTGTGGAATAAAGAGAGAGAAGCTGGTGCTCGTCGTCTCCAGTTTGATTCCTGATTTTTGAACTTCAGGTGACGCTCCTAAAGATGTTCCCAACAGCTGTGGAGCTTCTCCTGGTTTCTGTTTATACCACGCCTTTCTATCACTGCTCAGAGTTTCATCAAAAGTGCAGTTGATTTTAACATTTTCTCCAGCCCTCGCTGATAAAAATGGCTCCTGTCTAAGACTCACCGCTTTCCCTGGATCTGGAACATGAGATTCTTCAGATTCATCACTTGTGAAACAAGAACATTTAACAAAATTTGATGAGCATTTTAGGTTCTTTCTAAAAAATGTATTGAAGGCTTAGCTGGTCGGAGAAGAACTGCAGTAAGAATGAAGATTGGACTGATCTTTACAGAAAGCATGGCTATTATTTGGGTTGTGTGATGTAAAATAAATGTAGGTCACAAGGTCCTTTTACTCTGTTTGACTGAAGATACTTAGGCCACCTGAAGGGATCTGGCTCTTTCTGACAAGCTTCTCTGTCCCTGTCAATAGTTCAACAGCCAATAAACACTCATTCAGGAAGTGTTCTACCTCAGATCGAGACAGAAAGCTTCACAATCCTCAAGTGTCTTTTCTGACCTAAAGAGTAAATTATTTTTTCATTGTCATAGCGGCAGACAGAACTGTACATATTCATTTTAAATAGTTATTTCCTTCTGTTTGCATCTTGGTTTCAGTTTAGTCTTTACCTGGAGATTGCAGGAGTGTTCAGGTGCAGATTGAGTTAATTCCAAAGCCTAAAAGAGTGATTACAGCACAGGTGCAGTAAAATGCGTATTTACAGTAACCTGAGACCGTGTATACAGCGTTCACTGTGTAATTAGGCGATCAATATTTCTGTGATTTTTAATGACTTAGCATAACTGTGATTATGGCCTTTTAATCTTATGTTTCCTTTCCTTTTTTGGAAGAGATATAAACGGCTGCTGTGTGTTTTGTGTGTGTGTGTGTTTTTTTTTTGTGTTCCCCAGCAATGTTCCTCCATTTACAGAGGTACTGAGGACAGAGAAGGTTATGAAGGTTATAATGAAGTGTGCCTCATTGTTTAAGTAGTATGGCATGGAATGGGAGAGGGGTGCTGGAGCTATTGCTCAGAAGTTTAGTTGTGAGACGATTCTGTCAGGGTCTAATGATGCAGTGATTAAAGCATTAACACCAGTCACAAAACCAGAACAGAAGTAGAATCAGTGGCAGTGCAGGTAGTCAAGAGTTGGTTAATACTAAGGGATGTGATTCGCCAAGTGCAATGCAGAAGATCAGGCCAGGGGTCAGTGGTTCATGGGAACTGTTTAATAAGGCCACATTGCTGGGGAGAAGTTTAATAATGACTAGTTTTATTCATGTGCTGGAAGAGGAGGCAAAACTGAAACTACGGATACTGGACGCCTGTGCTAGCATTTCTCCTGCGGTGTTGCTATCAGTGTGTGAAAAGTGGGAGAAGAGGGATGCATTGACAATCCAACACAATGGGCAACACTTTGAACACATTTTATAAGTGGTCAGAAACTTGTAAATAACTCATGAAAGAATAAAGTTACTTTAAAACCAAGCACACCATTGTTTTTCTTGTGAAATCCCCAATAAGTTTGATGTGGTCACATGACCCTCTTCTCATTGAAAAAACAAAAGTTGGATCCAAAATGGCCGACTTCAAAATGGCCACCACCCATCTTGAAAAGTTTCCACCCTCCCATATACTAATGTGCCACAAACAGGAAGTTAATGTCATCAACCATTCCCATTTATTAAGGTGTATCCATATAAATGGCCCACCCTGTAGATTATTTACAAGGACTGGGCTAGGGTTAGTTCATTGGAGGATGTTTAATTGATAATAAACCCCTACATGTTCATGCATTGCCAAGTGATGGTGGTAATAAAGTGGTCAGGTTTGAAGATATTTCAGAGGGAGCACAGCCTACATACATTATTAGATGTGATTAAGCACAAGACTGGAAATTACTGGTGGATAGGTAAAAAACTACAGGTCCAAGAGTGCATTTTGTTAACTACACTGAGGCCAGACATGGTGCTATTTTTAGAAAGTAAACAGCTTTTGTTTGAGGATGCAGCAGATGAAGCTTTTGAAAGTAGCTGACATATGTACATTTGGTGGCTGAGGTGAGAGAACACGGGTGGCAAGAACTTGTAAGACCTGTAGAAATAGGTGTTGGGGGTTTGTAACAAAGTCTGCAACATCCTTGCTTGTGCAGTTCAGCTTTAGAGGCCAAAAAGGAAGCACGGCTGTGAAGGAGTTATCAGAAATAGCTGAAAGGGTCGGTCAGCATTTGTGGATAAAGAGAGAACAACGTAGTTGGGGAAATGCACTATGAATGTAGAATATAGCTGAGGTGTGTAGTACTTTAGATAAATGAAGGACAGGGTGAGTGGGTTGTTGTGGTGTTATTGTGTTTGTGGGTGAGCATGTAGATAGATAGATAGATAGATAGATAGATAGATAGATAGATAGATAGATAGATAGATAGATAGATAGATAGATAGATAAGCTGTAACACAAGGACAGGGCAAGAATACAACAGCGTAAACTAACAATGGGAACATGAGGAAACCAAAGCAGAAAGAGACAGAACAAACAACGTATTTAATTACAAAATAAAAACTTGAACTTAAATTTAAACGGATCCTCAGAGACAATCAGATGGTCCACAATATAAGTTGAAAGTTGGTGTTTTGTTACACACTTCTACAAAACTACACAAGAACACAAAAAATGAGCTCACAACCATTCAGTGCAGATTTTATTCAAAGCAAAAATATTAATATCATATTATAGTTATATTTGTTATAGTGAAACAGAAGGAGATTAAATGTGAGGGTCAGTGTTTTGTAGTTGTTTCCTTTATTAAAGATTCCATCAGAACTGGAGTAAAACTGAAACTCTGGGGTCAGTGTTTTGGGTGGTGGTCAGTAACAGTGAAGTATCCCACTTCAGAATAAACACTGTGTCCAGAATGTCTCTTGTTTATCATCTTTTCCACAGTGTAGAGCAGCTCCTGAGGCTGAGGATATAGAGAGGTCAGAGAGGAAATATTAGGGGATTCTATCTGAGTTATGAGAGTATCACTGCTTTTCACGACACATTTTATAAAAGTCTGAGAAATACACATCGTACCTGACCACACTCGGACCCCGGCTGAAGTCTCACTGTGACAGAAAAAACAGAAACATGTGATTTATCATAATCAGAGGCTTTGAATTTCCTGAAGATGAATCTCTTGTGTCTGATGACATTCCAACTGCAGAAGATTTTCAAACAGAAATGTAGTGCACACTCACCACGGCTCTGTCCACGCTTTGTCCTCTTATGAATAAAAAAGGCTTGAGAAAACAGGACCACCACACACACTCCCAGAGCTGCCACTAATATGATGAGTGTATGAGGCACCGCTGTTAGATACAAATAAATAATGTATATTTATGTTCAAATAAGTCATAATTCACTACAAAAAACAAATGTGACAAATTTAGTTTCTAAACAAATGTGTTACTGTCTGCAGAAATGAACATATTGGTCAAATAATTTTTTTAAAATATGGGCAAATATATTATTATTATTATTATTATTATTATTATTATTATTATTATTATTATTAAAGGCAGCAAATAATGCAATATTCAAGTTTGCTCCCTGTAAACAAATATGAATTTTCACACACTGTAACGTAATTATCAAATACCTTGGTCCCAACAAACATAATTAGTTTTAACTAAATTACCAAAGTATCCAGAACTCTTACCCTCTTCCACTACAGTCCCGTTCCCAAAGACCACCCTCCCACAGATCTCCACAGCACAGTAGTAGGTTGCGGCGCGGTTGGAGCGGTGGGTGATGTTCTTGGTGAAGTTGGACACACAGCTGTGTGAAGAAGATCTGATCTCACACTGTGGCCGGCTGCTGCTGCTGTGTTCAGTGGAGATGATTTGAGGAAAGGATTGTCCTGCAGCAGCTCTGACCCAGAGCACGGTCAGTTCTGCTGCTTTAATCTGAGAGAAGACGGAGCACTGCAGCGTTACCTCTTCACCCGGAGAGACAGAGCCCCGCTCTGGACTCTGGACCACTGAGATATTTACCTGGGGATCACCTGTCAGCATAAAAAGGGATAACAGTGTTAGCTAATACTGTATTAAACACTGTAATATATAAAAACTGTTATTTTGTTTGAATCATTGTGAAATGGTCTATTGTAGTGGGACCTGCTGGCGTTGGAGTTACAACACAAATTTAGAGAATGTATTTACCACAACCACCAGAGAAGTGGGTTCGATTCCTGCTCTGGGTGACTGTCTGTGAGGAGTGTGGTGTGTTCTCCACGTGTCTGCGTGGGTTTCCTCTGGGTGCTCCGGTTTCCTCCCACAGTCCAAAAACACACGTTGGTAGGTGGATTGGCGACTCAAAAGTGTCCGTAGGTGTGAGTGAATGTGTGAGTGTGTGTCTGTGTTGCCCTGTGAAGGACTGCCGCCCCCTCCAGGGTGTATTCCTGCCTTGTGCTCAATGATTCCAGGTAGGCTCTGGACCCACCGCGACCCTGAACTGGATAAGGGGTTACAGATAATGAATGAATGAATGAATGAGCCCCCAGAGAACATGTTTCTGTGTTTGAAGTTTAAAGATCAAAATGGAAAGTGAAATAAAAATAATAAAATTGTATTAAATCTGATCAAATCTGTAGGGTTTTAGTAACTATGTTTTTTCCCCTCACTGTAGGTACACTACATTTCCGCCATACAATGAACATATTTTGGAACCTCCTGTCAAATTTAGTTTTAAATATTATGTTGAAATTTGTAGTTTTATTAGACCCACTTCAAGGTGTAAACTTTTTGGGATAAAATTAATCAAAATATACTTTTAAATATTTTCTAATTGGAAATTTAGTACATGACAAAATATTGTCTATTAAATTTGTATTCCCTGTAGTGTTCACTTATTTTATATCAACACAATGTGAAATTTTGACGATAAAACGCCAATAAAATGTATTCATTTAAATATATGTTAATTTATATATTAGACAGAATCTTCACAAAATCACTATTAAACAACACATCACGCTGTGTAATATATTTAAATTACATAGGTTTCAGAGACCTCAAATATTTCACTCTAATTCCATTCCTCAGCAACAAAATTTAAAGAATTTCTCTAGAAATTCTCCCCAAATCCACTCTTAATCCTTTAGATTTTAAAATCATTTTAAAAATATATTTACTGTCTCTTTACTGAGAACTACTACTCTTTCATTTTGATTTACACCTCAATATAGGCATGATGCACTAAATCAAAATGAAGACGTGCAGTTACCTGTAACAGCCAGGTATGTTCCAGTGGAGAACCGAAGAACGTTCATTACAGACAGTCCACAGTAATACGTCCCTTCGTCCTCCTGTGTTGGGTGTGTTATGATCAGACTGATGATGTGCTCTGCTCTCTCCAGCTTAAAGCTTGAGTTATTTAACTGTGAGGAGAATAGTTCATTACTCATTGGCTTCGAAATCCCCAGCTCCTGAGGTTTCTCTCCCGGAGGCTGTTTGTACCAAAACACGTTTTCCTTTTTCTCCTGGTCTCCCAGCGTGCAGCGAAGAGTCACAGCTTCTCCGGGTTTAGTCGAGACAAATGACTCGCTCTGGAAAATATTCACAGCTGCTGCGAGGTCTATGAGAGGTATCACCGGACCAAAAAAAAAACAAACAAATACATGATTTTTAATCCAAATTATTGTATAGCGATTTGAAACAAGTTATATTAACATACATATGATGTATTAATTGAACAAAGTATTAATTTCACTCACAAAAACATATACCCAGAAAAAAGAGAAAAATCTTGAGGGTGGTATAGAATGCATCATGAAAAATTTAAGTTCTCCCTTTGGAACATACCCTTAAAACTTACGTATTTTAAAGACGGAGAAAATGAGAATCAAGACTGAAGCCATCGCCATCTCAGAACGGACTGATCCTTTGAGAAACACAGTGTCTGACCCGACTGCTTTTATCTGAGGGGTCATGACATAGTCACCTGACTTACAGACAGACGTCACGGGCAGCAGATCTTCTCTGTTCTTTTGTTTGTTGCCGCCAGAAGATCCTCTGTCTATACAGAATGGCAGAGAAGTTCAAGAAATATATTCACATTGAAGTCATGATGGGTGAAAAACGGTGTCCTTCAGAAAACTGAGAAAATGAAAGTTAAGCAAAATTGGAAATGTGAAGATTTATGATGTCCAAAGATTTCCATCTATGACCCATGATTAGAACATAGCCTACTTAGTCCTACTAGACATGTACTTAGTCCTAGGACAATGAGTCAGGAGGGGGTGGAGTATTTAGACCAGCCTTCTTCAGGTGCTTGGAGAGAAGAGAATAATGTGTAGGTGCAGAGACGGAAAAGCGTAATAGCCCTTTGGGAGTAGGTCTACAGCTCCATACCACAAACCTTCCCACTCTTCTGGGTGTAGAAAGAAAGATAGGTCTTGATGACTCTGTGTGGCTTTCACTCTCTCAGTGTAATAGTGTGAAAAGCTAGTTCTCAATCCTTTGAACTATAAAGAAGAGGTAGCTTTCAGTCTTCCCACTCAGGTCTTTGTGTAGAACAAGATGCCATTTGGTTTGTGTAATGCTCCTACAACTACAACAGCAAATCAACAGCCTGTTCTCAATGTGGATTTGTACATACCAGGATTTATAGAGTGTGCAGGAATATTAACAGAAAACGTCCTGATTTCTCAACTGTCTCAGCAACATTTAACACATTCATGGCCTAAGTCACAGGTTTAATGTTGTTATAGCCCTGGAGCTAATGTAATGTGTGGCTGAAGCCAAAAAAGTAGTGAGTCCAGCAATTAGCAGACAGTTCTCAAATCTATTGAGTTAAATAGGTTTAAAATAAAATAAAAAACATGAACCACAGGGTAGTTTCTTTATCCTTCTCTAAAAGGGAAATATTTAGTCGACTGTGTCCTGTCTATGTTCTGGGGTTCTGTGCTGCACAAACAAAAGGGAATGATGTTGCTAATTACAATTAAAGATTAAGAAAATATTTACAGAAAATAACTGGCTTAAACACGTGCCATGTTTTTGGAAGTGCAAGATGTGGGTGGGGTTAACTTCCTCCTTTACCAAGGGTAGCCTTTACCAAACTTTTAACTCTCTCATTCTCATTCAGTGTGTGTGTGTGTGTTTGTTTCTGAATTCAAAACCCTTTGAAGTTTCAACGGACAGTCCTAATTGTAGCTGAGTTAAGGTCTGTGGTTTTTGCAGCTCAGTGGTCTTTCGCTTCTTGTTGTTTCACCCTCTGCTGTTTAATCTTCTTTATCTCTGCACACTGCAGTGACCACTCTGAGTGGTTTCTCAGAAAAAATAAACCCTCTCTTACTCGTCAAAGTTTCCACAGGACGCTCAGCTATTTTTTTCCTGTTGAAACCCACAGGGCAATTAACACTTAGCATCACATATAGCATCGATGTCTAAACATTTAATAAATATACATACTATACAAGTGCTTTTATACCTTTGCATTAAATATATGTAAATGTATATTTAATTAAGTATTAAATAATCATTCTATTCCTCCCACAGTCCAAAAACACACGTTGCAGGTGGATTGGCGACTCGAAAGTGTCCGTAGGTGTGAGTGTGTGAGTGAATGTGTGTGTGTCTGTGTTGCCCTGTGAAGGACTGGCGTCCCCTCCAGGGTGTATTCCCGCCTTTCGCCCGATGATTCCAGGTAGGCTCTGGACCTCCCGCGACCCTAAATTGGATAAGCGGTTACAGATAATGGATGGATAATCATTCTATTATTATATGAATTTCTCTGTATATTTTGTTTGTAATAACACAAAGCAAACCCAGCGGTGCAAATCCAATGGTGGAAGGATCTATTTGCTGTGAACAATGTAAATGAAAAATGTGTAATTAGAGCATGAATATGAAATCTGATTACCTTTATATCTCGAGAAAGATTGTTATTATAATTCTTAATGAACATCAAGAATTAATCATAATCATCTTGACCTTATTTAACTGTAAAGAAACCCAGCATGAATCAGAAAACCTTTACCTAAACAGTAATATCATAACAATGTGGTATCATAATTAAATTAATTAATAATTAAAGTTTAACGATGATAACTATGTCTTATTTCATTG
This sequence comes from Hoplias malabaricus, assembly GCF_029633855.1. NCBI lineage: Eukaryota > Metazoa > Chordata > Actinopteri > Characiformes > Erythrinidae > Hoplias > Hoplias malabaricus. Next base: position 22,331,820 of record NC_089816.1, on the reverse strand, counting down.
TGATATATTTACTAATGGATATTAATTTATAGCAGTTAAAATTAAACCTAGATGTCATTTCCTGGGGAATTTATTAGTACTCAACTTTGTTGTGTGTATGTGTGTGTGTGTGTGTGTGTGGGTGGGTGTGTGTGTGTGTATGTGTGAGTAATCTTTTAGATGTACTATGAGATCAAACAGCTCACAAGTAGATGAGGGCTGGTGTGAGATATGAAGGTATTCAATAGCACACGGGTTATCTGTTGATTTTCCACTGCTTGTTGACATGTGGTAAATTTGCTTCTCACGTGCTGTGAGAATAGAGGGAGTGGCGGTGGTGGTGGGACCCAATACATGTTCAGCCTTTACATTAAAGCCACCTCTTTGTGTTTGCTCTCATTGTCCATTGTTCGTTCTATCACTGACAATTCCCTACAGTTACAGACTGTAATCCCGCTGTTGTTCTCCAAACTTTTTAGCCCCTTTACACCATGAATTTCAATGGTTAGGACCCCCACAGAGCAAAGACTATTTTTGTGGTGGATTGTTATTAGCGCTGCAGCGCTGAGTCAGTGGTGCTGTTGTGGTATTGTGTGTTGTGTTAGTACAAGTGGATCTGACACAGCAATGCCACTGGAGTTTTTAATAACTGCAAGCTCTCACAGTCCACGCAATGTCATACTTTCATGGTCTGCTCTGTAGACTTTGTAGGGTGCATGTATAATTTTCACAGATGTGGCATTAAATGAAAAAGGATTCTCTAGAGCTAAGGTCACCAGGGTCAATGCCAAGGCCTACATCCCTGGTCCACGGTATGGGATGAGTTGGCATGCTGTTTGTAATCCAGAACCAACCCTTCTTGCTTATCTTCTTGTGATTGAATGCCTTCAGATCCTCACAGCGATGTTCCAGTGTCTAGTCTCAAGCATTTCCAGAAGATTAGAGGCTCTTGCTGCAGCAAAATGGGAACAATCTTCCTATTAATAGCCTTCACTGCAGTGTAAATATTAGGGGAACGTGTCTCAACAAATTTCGCTTCCATGCTGTGGAGCTGTTGTTCTGTAGCCTAATAACTCAAGATGGTTAGAGTTGCACTGAACGTGTAGGTAATACCCAGCATGTCTGTTCACGCCCAGGACAACACTGAATGTATTAGACCCTGTGTATGGTGGGTGTTGTAGAGAAACCCTGAGCTCATCAGTGAAGTCCAACCCCTTGATCTAAACGTCCTACATGTCTTTCTTAGAGGCTTTTTGGCAGGGTTTGTTCTAATCACTCATCAGAGGCAACTGGATGCCTCCCAAATCCTTCTCAGCTTCACAGCTACTGTCTGTGTACTGTGGCTGTAGGCAGTGATTACTGTTATACAACACACATCTGTGCATGCCATGTCTAAACACTTGTGTTTCTCAATTCAGCTGAACTTAAAAAGGACTGTACATGTCTTTAATCTCCTCCCTTTATTTACACATGGTTTCATAGATATTACAGGCATGTACAGGCTCTTACTGACCACATCCCTGGCCTTCATGTTTTGTAGGTTCCAAGAGACAATTCAGATATTCACATTTGAATAAATAATATATAGCCATTAAGTGCAAATAAATATTTTCCTTCAGAACCGGGGGTAAAAATGCAGGAAACACACACTTCAATCAGCCATAACATTACAGCCACCTCCTTGTTTCATTCTTGGTCCATTTTATCATTTTATCGCCTTCTCTGACCATACAGGTGCATTTTATTGTTCTACAAATTGAGACTGTATTCCATCCGGTGGATGTTGGTCATCGTCTACTCCTTCATCAGTGCTCACAGGACATTATGGCTTGGGTATTTTTGGTTGGTCTGGATTATTCTCATTCCTGCAGATACACTGAGAGGTTTAAAAACTCTAGCCAAACTGCTGTGTCAGATCCACTCTAACACAACTCCACCAAAAATGGCTCACGGCAGCACTGAGAGTGGTCCACTTCCCCTCATAAATGAGAAGCTGCTCAGCAGTGGTTTTGTGGAGTCTTGACCACTAAAGGACAGGGAGCTAACAAAGTATGCAGAGTAACCAGTGGAATACACTCTATAATTAGAGAAATACAATGTGCAACAATATGGTAAACAGAGCTGATATGAAGTGGTGTTAATGTTATGGAAGACTGGTGTATTACAGACAATTAAACCTAATGCTAAAAGGTTTCCATAGCGATTGTTTCCACCTTTTACTTTTACTACAGCTTTCATCCATTTCTGACCCCAAGCCTGGTGTACTGTCATTGACCCTTTGGTTGCCAGAGCCACACCAGTGGCTCCATCTAGTGACACCTAACGCTAGATCTTTCTCTGAAGTTTAGCAATGCAGTTACAGCACAGTCATTTTAAGTCCTTACTGATGCTCTTTAAGTCCTCCTTGTGCAAAACTATCAAACATTAACAAAACACAATGATACGTTCATGTTCGTTGAATATCAGCTGTGGCTAATTTTCCCAACATGCTCTAAGTACACTATGTATGTTTTGAAAATGACTTTAGATCAAAGGGCATTAAAATACTGTACTTCCTCAGAATGGAGCCGGGTAAATATTAACTTACTTTATCTTAAAGAACAATAATTCAATGTCTGTCCACACCCAGTTCCAGTAAACGAGCCTTACACTTAAACACAGAGCGCCCACACCCCTCACTTACTCAAGGCTGCTGTCAACTCTCACTGCCAGCTTACACTGAGCTCCAGGGCTTTCAGCTCCACAGAGGCAGCAGCACCAGCATGCAGGCAGGAAGGTGGACACTGATCCTGGGCCTGTGGCTCCTCAGTGATCTTCACCCTTGGTGGACCTTGTGTTTTAACCTGGACGACACAAACATCCTGAGGAAAAATGGTACAGGAGGCAGTCTGTTTGGATTCTCTCTGGCGATGCACCACCAGCTTAGACCCACTGATCAGCAGTTGTGAGTTGTGTTGCATGCCGTTTTAACCTAGACCTGAGCTGACAGATGTGAAGTATTAATAGAACAGAACATCTGCTTTGTTGTGGATGCCATTTTCTACTCGTTTACAGTTTACAGAGATTTGTTTTTGTGCTGTAGTAACTCAGGTTGAGGTAGATGCTGGCTTCAGATTTCCCAAATTTCTCAAAGATTAAAGCTTCTGTTAAGGTGGTCTACTTAGTTTTACACTACTGTTAGGAGTCTGATTAGTACATGGGGGTTTGGGGGGCTATGGGTTTGCACACTCAGTGAGGTTTAATCTCCATGCTGTAGTAGTAGTGCAGGTCTAACAAGCATGCTCACGTTTTTCCATGACAGTCTCTTTTACTCTGTGAATTGAAATTGTTAAATTAATTTTTTAAGGCATTTTACATTGTTTATGTAGAGACTATATGATATCACATCATTTAACATCATAAAAATATACTCTTGATTTTAAGTATATAGTGTATATTTTCAGTTTTTAAGGAAAAGCATTGTGTCCTTTATTAGGCAGGGTCACTTTAAATGTTGCATGAAATTTAATAGGCAACAAAAGGTAATGCCACGTTTCAAAACACAGGACTTCACCCACAAGTCTAAATCACTCTCATGGACTTCTGATTGGAGTGAAGAATAAGTTAGACCTACATAAATGCTTTCGCTCTTACTGAGATATCACTGATGCTTGTGACAAATGCTTTAAGGCTCTGGTCTGGCATGTCTAGCCCTGCAAGATTTTGTTATGGAACTTTTAGTGTTTTGAAGTAATTTCCATTGATTTTCCTCATCCTGATTTTAGTACATTTATATCTAATCTCTTCAGAAATACATTTTGAAAATAAATTGAACAATGGCACTATTACACAGTGGACAAAGGATTGTAAAGGCCAAGGTCCTCCAAAAAAACTGGGTGTGAATCAGGGATTTGTTTCTTTTTGTTGCAGTAACAGCCTCTACTTTTAAATGAGGCCATTAAACATTTGTGTCTACACTGGGTGCAGCTAAAAGTGTCGAAATATTTATGAGGGGTGTTTATAAACCTTTGTACATATAGCGCATTAATGACTGTTTTGACTGGAAATGTACTGCTGCATGTTTTCATAACACTGTCATAATCCTTAAATCTTCTTTAACTCTAGTTTGTTGGTTGGTGCCCCTCATGCAAAGGCCTTACCCCAGCAAAAAGCCAACGTAACCGGGGGTCTTTATCGCTGTAAATTCAGTACATTGACAGATGACTGTGAGCGGATTCCTGTTGATGCCAAAGGTTAGTGAAATTCTGTTTATTTCTGTTTAGGCAGCGCACAGAGAGAGAGAGAGAGAGAGAGAGAGAGAGAGAGAGAGAGAGAGAGAGAGATTCATTTTAAAAACAGGGGATGCTAAGTGGGATATGCCGCTTTAAGAATAACCAGGAAGAATCAAAGAAGAATCATTTGGAGATCAGTGAAGTCCAAGAAAGTGGTCATTGAGAGGAATTTTTAGAATTTATTATATCGTAGATATTCAGGACCTGTGCTGAGATTGGATTTGACAGGTTACTTCATTTTAAGACCCTCTTTATATGTGAAAAAATACATTTCTAGATGAAAAGCCAGGAAACGGAAAGGACCACAGAGAAAACCAGTGGATGGGGGTCCGGGTGAGGAGCCAGGGTCCAGGGGGGAAAGTGGTGGTAAGGCATTTGATAACACTTCATAATATTGTAGAAGAACAAAGGTAGCAGCTCAAATAAGAACTGATTCATTAGCTGTCATTCTCCTGTTGTTTTTTTTTTGTTTTTTGTTTTTTGTATTAAAGTACCATTATTTTACTACAGTGTAACTAGCTCCAATCCACCTCTGCCAGTGTATTTTTTAAAAAAACAAATGGAATAATTTAGCAGACCCCCTTGTTTAGGTCTGTGCCCACCGATACCAGCAGTGGATTTACGCCAGTCAGCTGGTACTGGGCAGATGCTTCATTCTGGACGAGAACCTGAAAGTGGATGACACAAGGTCATTCTGCAGAAATCGACCAGGGGATAAAGACCTGTTCGGCTACTGCCAGCAGGGTCTCTCAGTTGCCTTCACCAAGGACGGGAGCTACCTAGTGTTCGCGAGTCCGGGGGCTTACGACTGGAAAGGTACTTTACACCCAGGAACATTCAGCTCAGGATTAAACACTATGTCCCAGAGTTTGTGGACATATAATGATGTACACACTCAGTAGTACTGATTTCATTAGAAAGTCTGGATCAACAAGTGTCCACAAACAATTGGCCTCGTTTGTTAGGCCATGCCATGAACAGTTAATAAGTGATGTTCCTGAAAGCGAAGGCATCTTATTTCTGCAGTGGTCCTGTCTTTGTTAAGGCACTGTGCGAATGGAGCCTGTGGACAACTTCTTACTGGACAGCTTTGAAACCGGAGACCAGAATGAGTTCGATGAGAAGGCCATTCCTGTGGGAATCAGCAGTTATTTAGGTGAATATGTATCTAATATTATCAATACTGGGATACCAATGATCATAAATGTTTTATAAAAGATCTAGATTTTAGAGAATAATCTAGTGTGAGTAACTGGGTGAATGTGTGTGAAACTGCCCATGTGTGAGTTTGTGAGTGACTGTGAGAGTACGTGATGTCCTGGGGTCCTGTCCTGGGTGTGTTCCTGCCTTGCATCATTGCACTGTTGGCTCTCTACCCATTAGCTGAGGTGTGACTATCATCCGGGTGGGTGTTACACATTAGAGGTGTGTTCCATGTAAAGCAGAAGGCACTTAGTGGGTCTAGAAATGAATTGATGTCTAGATTTTGTGGAAACAAATCTGTCTTGACTTGATCTGTGTCCTTCCCCAGGGTTTGCTCTGGACTCTGGAATGAATTTGATCACTAAAGGAGATCAGGTGATTGTGGCTGGAGCCCCTCGTTCGAACCTGAGTGGCGAGGTCCTGCTGTTGAGGCCCAAAGCCGCTGAAGACAAGAGGATTCTCAGTGTAGAGCAGATCATCAGCGGACCAGGCCTCGCGTCCTCCTTCGGCTACTCACTGGCCGTTCTGGACCTTAATGCAGATGGGTGAGTGACCAGCACTGACCTCTGCTTTATTGACAGTGCATTAACCATGATCTGACATGTACATCCGGGTTCTCAGGTGGGACGATCTCATCGTGGGTGCCCCCCAGTTTTCCTTGCCAGATTTGGAAGCAGATGTGGGAGGAGCTGTGTATGTCTACATCCACAGCGATGGCAAACAAGACTGGAACCACATAAAACCCATGGTTCTCCATGGCAACACAGCCTCCATGTTCGGACTAGCAGTGGCAGACATCGGAGACGTCAACCATGATGGATATAATGGTTAGGCAGGGACATATCAAGCCCTGTCATGTTCCACACTCAGTAATACACCAGTGAAAGAGCCCACATAGCTGTGCTTACTAAAATATTAACATATCAGACTCATACTTGTAATAAATTCGGCACTGTTTTACACATAAAATTGATTTAGTAAAAATGATTTTTGACAGATTTTGCAGTTGGAGCCCCTTACGATGTTGATGATGGTGCTGTGTACATCTACCTCGGTGCAGCTGGTGAACTCTCCACACAACCGCAGCAAGTGAGTGAAAAATGGTCATAATATGTCATGGGAATTCATATTACAAGTTATTTTTAAGCATTTCTGTGTGTTCATTCATCATCTATTTTGACTAAAGGCAAGGTGTACCTGGAATTCTCAAGTCATGTAAAAAAAAAGAGAGAGAGATCAAATATTTCTGCACGAAGGTAAATTACTAAATACTAAAGATCCTTTATATATATGAAAGCTTTTATGTATCTCTTTGTCTAGGCTCTGAAAGGTCTAACCCACAAAATCAAGTTGTTTGGGTACTCTCTGGCTGGAAACATGGACATAGATGGGAACAGCTACCCAGACTTAGCTGTGGGGTCACTCTCAGACAGTGTGGCTGTTTTCAGGTAAATCACTCTCTTTCACCTTCAACCAGTCAGTTCTTCAGTTACTGTCACTATGTCTGTCAAACCCAGGCTTGCGATAATGCCAAATTCCATTGTGCCCAGTGTTCTTCAGAGTGTCCATACATACAGTAATTCATTTATTAATTGTCTGTAAACGCTTGTCCAGTTCAGGGTCAGGGTGGGTCCGGAGCCTACCCTGAATCATTGGGCGCAAGGTGGGATCACACCCTGGAGGTCACACCAGTCCTTCACAGGGCAACAGACACTCATACATTCACTCACACACACACAGTCACCTACCAACATGTGTTTTTGGTGGGAGGAAACCGGAGCCCTCGGAGGAAACCCATGCAGACACAGAGAGAACACACCAATCTCCTCACAGACAGTCACCCGGAGGAAACCCACGCAGACACAGAGAGAACACACCATCTCCTCACAGACAGTCACCCGGAGGAAACCCATGCAGACACAGAGAGAACACGCCAATCTCCTCACAGACAGTCACCCGGAGGAAACCCACACAAACACAGGGAGAACACACCACACTCCTCACAGACAGTCACCTGGAGGAAACCCACGCAGACACAGAGAGAACACACCAATCTCCTCACAGCCAGTCACCCGGAGGAAACCCACATAGACACAGGGAGAACACACCAATGTCCTCACAGACAGTCACCCGGAGCAGGACTCAAACCCACAACCTCCAGGTCCCTGGAGCTGTGTGACTGCGACACCTACATGCTGCAGCACCGTGCCACCCATTAAGAAATACATGAATAAAATAAAAAGTCAGGTAAAATCGGACTGATGTATGTTTATTTACATTCGTATTTAGGCGTTTTAAGCTGCGATCTCACGACTGTGTTGGGAAACAGTTTGACCAATGGTTGATGTAGTTGCAGGTTGCAGACCAATAGCGGCTCTAAGGAGGCGGGATTAAAACAGATGTGTTTAAATCTGTATAAATCCCCACACATGTTCCGACTGTAGAAGCAAACCCTGACGTTAAATCAGTGTTAAATCAAGTCCCAGTCATGTTACACCATGTAGAATTACTAACTGGGCATATTTTAAACATCCTAAAATGATGACATGTCCAGGAAAATGAGGACTTCTGCTCATTCTAAACTATTATACGAAGTGGTCAGCCTGCGTCTTCTGTTTCAGGGCTAAACCAGTGATAAACATGGAGAAGACTCTGACGTTATATCCAGGCGAGATTGATTACTATGGACGAGACTGTCAGAAGGGTCACTGGTGAGAGCTTCATCAGTATGTTTCTAGTTTAAATGTATTTCTGCATTTTTACTGACCCCTTTTACCTGCAAATCTTTCAGCTCTGTCAGAGCCGATTTCTGCTTCTCCTTCACAACGTATCCAGCATCATACAACCCCAGACTGCGTGAGTCAGATACCAGTTGACTGCAGTAGACATGAAGTTGAAAGCTGAAAGCTGCTTTACAGCATGACCCTGGATTCATTTGTGTTTATGTAAAATTTGCAGAGATTTTGTACACTCTGGTTGCTGACGAAGGCCACTTTCGGGAGCCACCCAGAATGACCTTCCAGACCTCCTCTAAGGACTCTCTGGTGCTCCCACAGCAAGGTCAAAGGATCTGCAGCAGGGCTGATCTCCGACTCTTGGTACTGTAAACTCATTTCTGAAACTGTTTGCTTTTATATGATCTACTGGCCAAAAGGCCTGTAACCTTTTAAACCTCAGTGAGTAAGTTCCCAATGAGTTCTGCTTGTGTTCTCCAGGCAAACATTAACGACAAGCTAACAGACATCCCGGTCAGTCTGTCCGTCACTCTGTCCCCTGAAAGTCCCCCTCAGAGCCTGACCCAAAGTCCTCTACCTCCACTTAAGCCAACACTCAAATCTCAAGGACCTGATGTAATCAGCACAGCCAAGGTACTGCCCAAGCCTGAAATCTTTATCATTATTAATAGCTTTTTAATGCAGCTTTGTAATGTATCCATGTCATTTCTCATTGTAGTTCAAGTTCCTGAACACTGGCTGTGGGAGTGATGGGATCTGCCAGAGTAATCTGCAGCTTCAGTACAGATTCTGCGTCAAAGATCCACACCAGGACAAGTGCACTCCACTGGCCAAGTAGGATGTGTTGAGTTGTTTGAAGGTTCTCAAAAAACAAAACATTTAGGTCTTTCAAATCTGCTCTCAACATGGAAAGTGGAGATCTCAGGGGCTACGGGAGGTCAGGTTTAAAGCACTAAAATCAGTAAAAACACAACTGTGTTCCCTTCCCTTCAAAATATATGAACAAATTACACCTGAGCAAGCAGGGACTTGGAAGTCACATGACTAACAATCAGCAGGAACACTAATTTAAGCTGTAGTGTTCAAACAGGAGTCCTAAAGTCAGGCTGAAGTGAAAATGAAACATGTTTATATCTTTTTAACTTTTATTATTCATACTAAGTGCCCTATGTTTAATTATATTCTCATATCATTTAAAGTACAAAAGTCTTAATGATTGATCTCTAATCAAAGACTTGTTTTGAAGTGTCTGCTTTTATTTTTCTGCAGTGGATAAAGTTATGTCCTCCCATACTCCTGTTTCTGATTACATTTTGATTCACGGTGACTTTAAATCTGTAACATGACATGAGCGGTTTCCCAGTTGGGTTCCTTGCATCTTCCACTGCCCAAGTTACATTACATACATCATCAGGCAAAATCCTCAGTGAATAATCAATTATTATTGATCATCAAAAATGAGCAGAAACAGACACAAGGGAAAAGATTCGGTTCTGTAACAAAAGACGTATTCAAATGTATTTTTTAATTCAGTTTTAGACAAAAATGAAAGCAACAGCGATCTGCGTTCATCATTCTGTCAGTAAGTTTGTGACAGTGTTGCCAATCTGTGTTTTGTTGATGGTGTTAAAGGGAAGACGGGATGGCGGTCATTTCCCCTGGTGAAGAGAACACTGCTCTGGAACTCACTGTAACAAACAAAGGAGGGGACTCAGCTCATCTCGCTCAGCTGACCGCAGACTTCCCAGGGTCTCTGCCGTTATCATCATTCATTCCTTCAAAGGTGGTTTTCTCAGTTTTGAAACAGTTCTAAATCTGTTGGATTCCTGTATCAGATAGATAGATTAAACAGGGATTAAGCCTAGACCTGGACCTCACATCATTAAGAAATTAACACGATATTCACCACTGAATAGAAAACCGGGACCTGGAATTGAGGCTAACTGAGAGCAAGTGCATTCGGTTTGAGTAATCGGATCCGCTTGCTGTTCACATCCGCTTGCTGTGAGTGGCCACTTGTGTATTCATTGTGTTTGTTTGTTTGTTTGTTTTGTGTGTTTGTTTTGCTTTTTTGTTGCGTTTGTTTGTTTGTTTGTTTGCTTGCTTGCTTGCTTGCTTGCTTGTTTGTTTGTTTTGTGTGTTTGTTTTGCTTTTTGTTGTTTGTTTTGTTTGCTTGCTTGTTTGTTTGTTTGTTTTGTTTGTTTGTTTCTGCAGAATTCCAGGGTAGGTTGTGCAGTGGATGGAAATAAGACCCAGGCTGAATGCCAGCTGGGGAACCCTTTGAAAAGAGATGGAGAGGTAAAAGCCCCCGTCACACTCTCAGACCCGGGTGTAGGTTTATACTCACTCTGTGCCTCTCCATCTGCGTGCTCACATTCTGCTTTTAAACTCTCCCACAGGTAAAGTTTTATCTGATGTTGAGCACTGAGCGGCTGTCTCCCGCAATAACAGACGTCAACATGACACTCAACATGGAAACGTAAGCTATAAACATAGTTTTTATATAAATACAGTACTGTGCAGAAGTCTTAGACACCTAAGATAATGATATATATTTAAACTAAAGCCTTCTCGGTGAGTGTTGGGCTTGTATATAATCACAGTTAATACAAACTAATTATAATATAAACTTATAAGAAATATAAGATCTTTTTTTTCTATAAAGTAGTAGGTGAGACTGAGTTTGAAGAAAAAATGTTTTGTTCAGATTCTCATTGATTTGCATGAATTTGTTAAATCCAAAGCACACATTATTTAAAATCATTATTTACTCACCGTTAAAACTAGGTGCTGGATGATAACCTCAAATAATACTGAGGAGATAATAATGAGGAGAAATTTGGACAAAGTTAAACCGACACATTCACACACAGAGGATCACACTGGAGTAATGTGATTGGGTTTATTTTAATGTTGGGTGTTATATATACAGAGAGAGAGAGAGAGAGAGAGAGAGAGAGAGAGAGAGAGAGAGAGAGAAAGAGAGAGAGAGAGATTATTAATGTGTATTATTAATATAAACCAAATGCAGACACCTGAGCTGTGACTGAAACACTGCTACACACTAAACCAGATGCTGTTGTTATTTTTGTTGTTGTTTTCATAGGATTAGTAAACAAAATATTTCCCAGGTTGTTGCTATGGCCAAAGTTGTCTATGAGATGGAGCTCCAGGTCACTGGGTAAATATGGCAGTTTCGTTCTTTAAAGACCCTGTGTTTACCCTCTTTACTCCTGGCTCCGAGTTCTGAGAGGTGGTTTTGTGCTGTGTCTGCAGACTGGCCAGACCTTCACAGGTGTTCTTTGGAGGAAAAGTGAAAGGAGAGAATGCCATAACATCAGAGGGAGAGATTGGTTCTCCGGTCCTGTATGAATTTCGGGTTTGTGTTAATGCTCGATAGGTCACAGCATGTGGGCTTTCTGCTTTCTGACAAAACAATAGGTTCATGTACTTAATAATACTTAAATAACTAAGTTAATTAATAAAGAACTTAAATAATAAACCCTAGGCCGTAGTAATATACATATATATATATATATATATATATATATATATATATATATATATATATATATATATATATATATCTGTTGTTATCCTCATCCCTGTTGGTCAGATTATAAACATGGGTCGTCCTCTGAAGTCCTTTGCTTCCGCGACGCTGAACATCCAGTGGCCGAAAGAGAATAAACACGGCAAGTGGCTGCTGTACCTACTGCAGGTGACAGGCCCCAAGAATCAGACTATCCCCTGCTCCCCAGCAGCAGAGATCAGTCCTCTCCATCACATACAGGTACCTCACACTGATGCACACTCCGTTTCTGTTTCAAAGCTTCTTCGAACACGTCTCTCTGCTTTACCTCAGGTGGCGTCCAGAGGGAAGCGGCAGGTGGAAGGTGAAGGAAAGTTGGACGCTCTCAGCACAGATGGCGTTCTCTCTTTGTTTGGAAGGAAAAGACATTACCAATATCTGGTAAACACAGGCTCCAATGCAGAGTGTATTTTTTTTAAAGTTAATTTGACTTTAAGAAGAGTTTAAATGTGAACTGCGCTCATGTTCCGCACGGTTCCAGGGTTGATATCTGAACAATTCAGATAAAGAAAGAAACTCTTCTTTACAGTGATGCTGATAGGAACCAGGTGTGGCATTGTCTCTGAAACAACCACAGCATTTTCTTCACTCTCCACATCTGGCAGAGAACTAAATGTCTTATTAGTATCTTTATGGCAGGCTGATAATTCTCAAATGGTGGTTGATGTTCACATATTTTCATGTTTTGGGGATACGACTGCTGTCTGAGTTTCATGGACCTCTCTTTGAGCAGATGTCAAATGATCCATTTAAACAAAAACGCACTGTTTCTGAATAGATTCTGCACTCAAACCTCTCTGAATACATTTATTTACACTTTATTTAATAGTTTGAAGTAGGCCTGATCATGTTTTGGAAATGCTTTGGTATGTTACGCTTGACTCTTCCAGACCTGTGCTGAGGAAATGAAGTGTGTGGAGCTCAGATGCCCCCTGCAGGCAGTGGACAGTACTGCAGCGGTAAATTTCCTCGCTCGAGTATGGAACAGCACTTTTGTAGAGGTGAGTTTTCTTTCTGTTGAAGACCTACTTTAATAAGATTAGAATTAAACTGTTCCTCATTTGAATGAAATGGTAAGGTCTAAATCTGCTGATGTCTTGGACAGGACTATAGTTCCCTGAACTACCTGGACATTGTCCTGAATGCTTCTCTCAGCCTTGATGGCTCTCAGAAGAACATAAGGCTTCTGGGGTCTCAGACACAGGTAAAGAGCTTCCAGGGAGTGATTAGCAACTTCTTGTGTGTTTCTTTTCTCACTGTAAATAAAATCTCACACATTCAGAACACAGCAGAAATAGGCTGTATATGTTTGTGGCTTAATTTTGGCTTATAATTAATGCACCATATTTATACTGCTGATATAAAATAGTTCGACACACACACACACACACACACACAGCTCATTGATGTGTTGTATGGTTTGTGAAGGTGAGACTGACGTTGTTCCCAGAGAAGAAGCCCACTTTGCTGAGCCAGGTTCCTTGGTGGGTGATTTTGCTCAGTGTGGTCTTAGCACTGCTCCTCCTCGTCCTGCTGATCTACTTCCTCTCCAAGGTAATCCCACCCCTATATTTCTACCCCACACACACACACACTCAATTATTACATATAAAATCTACCATTAAAGAATTTGTTCATGCTTCAGTGTACTGTATATAAATTAATTTATTGACACTGAAAAGAAACAGTTACTTAATGATCTAAGTGTCCATTTTAATTGTCCAAAAATGTAATTTTACTGCAAAACCAAAAATATATAATAATAATAATAATAATAATAATAATAATAATAATAATAATGCAACATATTGTGTAAAACATCACTTTATTTCTATGTATAAATATTCACAAGGCCTTCTGCCTCATTCACAATTAATGTCTGATCTGTGTGTGTCTCAGTGTTGGAAGCTAATCTTGAGGTTTATGTGGGTTTGTGCTCCTCAGCTCGGATGCTTCACGTGTGACATGTGCACTGAAGACAGGAAAGGATACTACGCCATTAACAGGGCTGAGACCTAGATGTCTCTGTGGGAGAGGACTAAAAAAAAGACTCTGATTCCGTGGAATCTACAATGAGCTTAAAGGAGCAGTCAGCCATTTTCACCCCCAAACGAAACAAACGTTTTTTTGTGAAAGTGATTATTTATTATTATTATTATTCCATTTCTTTAAATAAAGTGCAACTTCTATGAAAAGTAAAATCTAACTGCTTTGGCATCCCAGAATGCACCAGTTTATTCTCTGCAGAATCATGAAAGAAAATGACTAATTGCTCCTTTAATGCTGCAGTGTAAAGGTCTCTGGATGGAGGGAAGGGTTCATGGCCTCCACCTGCCTCAGAGGAGCAGGAAACAAGAAAAGAATATGTAGAACCTGAACATCACTGGCTAGTCTGAACATGGAGGTTTTGAGACAACTTTTTTTTACTGCAGATTTCTTGTAATAAAACCGTAATAATACAATAAACGTTTGGTTCCATTGGTTTTATAGAAATAAGTGAAAAACTATGTGCTGATATTTTACCTGTGCTTTGGTCTACAAAGTGTTTAAAGAGCTGGGTATCGCTCGATATCACTGACGACTCTTTGTAGTGGTTCAGGTGTCTAAGAAACTGTGATTACCAAATCAAAGCTAGCGCTCCAGAAAAACCAAGAAAACGTGTTATTACAAAGTTCTTTTTTTTTATCTGAACAAACAATGTGTGTTTAAACTGGAGTTCAATATGAGAAGCTGCTAATAGTCACTCTGAGTAAAACCAAATCTCTAGAAAGAGCAAATGTGTGATACCCAGCCCTAGTTTAAAGGTCTACTACTTCTCCTGAGACACTAAGGAGGGACACTAAGGAGCTGAAGGAGACGGAGTGCTGAGGAACATCTTTAGAGCAGGAGTGAAGATGAGGATGGTGCCCAACACAGAGACAGTAAGGAAGGCCCAGAGGAAGATTCGGTCCAGAACCTGAGCCACAAACTTCCAGTCTTGCACCACCTAGAGTGAGAGCAGAGCGTCATCGTGATTCTCACCATCATCATCGTCATCATCAATTTAATCTGCACTCATATAATCCATAAAATACTCTCCATTAATTATGTCTATGTCATGAGTTTGTAAAATTACCAGTGAAGTCTGCATCTTTACATAAACACCATTATCAATGCATTTCATATCAGACATTTGCTCCAGTTTACGGCACGTGGTGTTGTCATGTTTGTGGTTGTTTTGTTATTGTTTGAACCCTGTTTTTTGCTGCAATAATTAATCACACTTGTCTAATGTCATGTGTTTTTTGTTTAGTTCTGTGCTGTGTTCTGTTCAGTTATGGCTCCTGGTTGTTCCCTAGTCATGTGTTTTTCCTGCTCTCATGTTTTCTTAGTCATGTGATTACTCCTCCTTCGTGTTTCTAATGTCACGTGTCTTGATTATTTCCCAGGTGTTTCTTGTCTTTCTTGTTCTTTATATAGCCTGTGTCTGAGGTCCTTGTTTGTGGGTCATTGTATGTTCACAGTCAGTGTTTTGTTTATGCTTTGTGTTGCTATTTCTAGGTTTATGTGTTTGATTCGTTTTATAGTCTCTAGCTTCTCTGTTTAGTCTCTAGCTTCTCTGTGTAGTCTCTAGCTTCTCTGTGTAGTCTCTAGCTTCTCTGTGTAGGCTCTAGCTTCTCTGTGTAGGTTCTAGCTTCTCTGTGTAGGTTCTAGCTTCTCTGTGTAGGCTCTAGCTTCTCTGTGTAGGCTCTAGCTTCTCTGTGTGGTCTCTAGCTTCTCTGTGTGGTCTCTAGCTTCTCTGTGTGGTCTCTAGCTTCTCTGTGTGGTCTCTAGCTTCTCTGTGTAGGCTCTAGCTTCTCTGTGTAGGCTCTAGCTTCTCTGTGTAGGCTCTAGCTTCTCTGTGTAGGCTCTAGCTTCTTTTAGTCTCTAGCTTCTCTGTGTAGTCTCTAGCTTCTCTGTGTAGTCTCTAGCTTCTCTGTGTAGTCTCTAGCTTCTCTGTGTAGGCTCTAGCTTCTCTGTGTAGGCTCTAGCTTCTCTGTGTAGGCTCTAGCTTCTCTGTGTAGGCTCAAGCTTCTTTTAGTCTCTAGCTTCTCTGTGTGGTCTCTAGCTTCTCTGTGTGGTCTCTAGCTTCTCTGTGTGGTCTCTAGCTTCTCTGTGTGGTCTCTAGCTTCTCTGTGTGGTCTCTAGCTTCTCTGTGTAGGCTCTAGCTTCTCTGTGTAGGCTCTAGCTTCTCTGTGTAGGCTCTAGCTTCTCTGTGTAGGCTCTAGCTTCTCTGTGTAGGCTCTAGCTTCTCTGTGTAGGCTCAAGCTTCTTTTAGTCTCTAGCTTCTCTGTGTGGGCTCTAGCTTCTCTGTGTAGGCTCTAGCTTCTCTGTGTAGGCTCTAGCTTCTCTGTGTAGGCTCTAGCTTCTCTGTGTAGGCTCAAGCTTCTTTTAGTCTCTAGCTTCTCTGTGTGGTCTCTAGCTTCTCTGTGTGGTCTCTAGCTTCTCTGTGTGGTCTCTAGCTTCTCTGTGTGGTCTCTAGCTTCTCTGTGTAGGCTCTAGCTTCTCTGTGTAGGCTCTAGCTTCTCTGTGTAGGCTCTAGCTTCTCTGTGTAGGCTCTAGCTTCTCTGTGTAGGCTCAAGCTTCTTTTAGTCTCTAGCTTCTCTGTGTGGGCTCTAGCTTCTCTGTGTAGGCTCTAGCTTCTCTGTGTAGGCTCTAGCTTCTCTGTGTAGGCTCTAGCTTCTCTGTGTAGGCTCTAGCTTCTCTGTGTAGGCTCTAGCTTCTCTGTGTAGGCTCAAGCTTCTTTTAGTCTCTAGCTTCTCTGTGTGGTCTCTAGCTTCTCTGTGTGGTCTCTAGCTTCTCTGTGTGGTCTCTAGCTTCTCTGTGTGGTCTCTAGCTTCTCTGTGTGGTCTCTAGCTTCTCTGTGTGGTCTCTAGCTTCTCTGTGTGGTCTCTAGCTTCTCTGTGTGGTCTCTAGCTTCTCTGTGTGGTCTCTAGCTTCTCTGTGTGGTCTCTAGCTTCTCTGTGTGGTCTCTAGCTTCTCTGTGTAGGCTCTACCTTCTCTGTGTAGCCTTTAGCTCATTTTTCTGTTCAGTGTGTTTAAGTTGTATGTTTCTTGTTTAGCCCCTCACTTCATTTAATGTTTGATTCAAGGTTTTTGATTTATATTTTGCTCAGTGTGTTTAATAGCCTTGTTTAGTGTTTAGCCTACTAGTCCTGTGATTACGTCCTTGTCTCTGATTGTTAAAATAAATCTTCTGCACTTACAGGGGCCCTGTTACCTGAACTCCCACATCACACACAATGTGACACAAAACTATGAGGGTGAGACCAAGCATGTGCCAATTTTCACAATCACCGCCTCTTTTCCAACTGACACTAATGCAACATCACTGGACAGCCCAATGCACCGGAGGAGAACACCAAATGCCCAGGTCCATCATATCAGCAGTGCTGGCTGCACTTTGGGCCAAATCACCCATTCAGAGTGAGCTGTTTTTATAATCTATAACTACAAGCATTTAATAAGTGAGAGGCAGCTGTGGCCTGAAGGTAGAGCTGGACAATATAATTCAATATCAATATTCATCGCAATATAAAATATTTCAATAACAATATGATTTTTAATATATTTTCAATATAATTTATGAAAAATAATAAAAGTAAATTATTTACTTAGGTTCCAAGTGATCAAACACAAACACCCTGGCTCTCCGTACCTCTCGGATGAAATGCTCCTTGCGAATGTGGCGTGAGATGTAACGCACAGAGCAGGTGGCCTTCTCCAGCAAGTTGACCAGAGCCTGACCTTCACCTTCAGGGCCTGGGGGAGCCCTCCTGATGCGGGGCTTTAGTTCAGGGCTGTAGGGCTCCAGCTCTGGGTAGTGGTAGCGGTCCGTGTGGCCCCTCATGCACAACAGGTGGGGCAGCCGCTGGAGGAAGAGCGAGCGGACCCACGGAGACATGGGGTGGTAGGTAGTGGAGGAGCGGTGGTGCACATTAATCACAAATACTGTGACGATGATGGACAGAGTGACGAAGATCATGATGAAAAGCAGGTACTCGCCGATCAGGGGGATGACCTTGGAGGAGGAGGGGATTATCTCCTCGATGACCAGCAGGAAGACGGTGAGGGAGACGAGGACGGAAGTGGACAGGGAGACCTTCTCGCCCTCGTCCGAAGGCAAATAGAAAACCAGCACAGTGAGGAAGGACAAGCCCAGGCAAGGGATGATGAGGAAGAGCGTGTAGAAGAGAGGAAGACGCTTCAGGATGAAGGAGTAGGTGACGAAGGGGTAGGACAGGGTCCCGTCTCTGCGGTTTCCCTTTATCCCGGTGGCGCTCAGAATCTCCCACTCGCCGTTGTCAAAGAAGTCACTGCGGTCCACTTGGTGATTGACCAGCACCATGTCCACCATGGTCCCGTCATAGGTCCATGAGCCAAACTTCATGGAGCAGTTCTGCCGGTCAAAGGGGAAGAAGGTGACGTCCATGGTGCAGGCGGATTTGTAGCTGGCCGGAGGCGTCCAGGTGACGGCGCCGTTGTATTTTATGATGGCTTTGGTCATCAGAGAGCCTTCGAATCGTCCATCAGCACTGGAGAAGGTTTAAAACTCGTAAGCACTGCACTTACAGCAAAACCGTTCTTCAATGAAGAGACTTTAAATGATACATACTTCTCATACAGGACAATGTCCGGCAGCCAGATGCTCTCTGATGGGACCCTGATGAAAGTAATACCCCCGTAGTCATCTGGGTTCCATCGGAGTTTATAATCTATCCATTCCTCCACATTCACAACACAACAGCATGTTAACAGAGCCAATAATGCTAGCTCGTGTCCAATATTAACTGCCACTGATCTGTTGAAATCATTGTAGTTAATTAAAGGAACACTATGTAATATTTGTGCCTTAAAGTTACCGCTTCAAATCATTCTGATGCATCACTGGTCTGTAATAGGCAGAAGAAAGACTCTCTCATTGCCCCTTCAGGCTCAGCACTGCAGAAACTGCACTATGTCAATTGTGGAGTAGGGTAGAAAACCAGCCCACAACCCTCTATCCTCCCTCTTGATACCAAATCCTACTTAGTGTTCCTTTAATTGGTCAACAAATTAAAACAAATGCAATCTGAGATGGTCAGTAAGACACATTCCAGACCCAGATATTCAAAGGCCAGAGCAAATGGCTACACATCTCACTACAGATGCACACAAGGCTTGACCAGGACCATGAATAAAAAAAACATTCTACCATAATTCGCAGTGATTTACTGCTGTAGAGAAAACCAGTTTAAAGCACTAACCTGCCAGAGCCACACGTTAGTGGTCATCAGCTGATTCTTCTCATCCTATAAATACAGAGAAAATACAAACAACAAAATGATATTCAGAGTTCCTCTGAGCGTTATCTGTGGCATATTCTCCCCTTTTCCACAACACACTGAAATATCTGAAATATGGTCAAAATATTGCAAAGACCAAACGCCACAGCCCTGCTCAGAACGGCCAATTTCAAGAACTGTTCCTTTAAATGATAAGTAACCACAGCTCACCCACCCTCAAGTGTGCAGCAACAAGAAGCAAGTTGAGGAACCTCTCACTTTTGCAAAGATTTCTTCCTTCTCATTCCTTTTTTTCAACATTGTTTTTATTTTACACAGTTTACCTCCTCTTTGAGCTCTCAAATAAACACAGACCAGCGCTGTGATTGGACAGACTCGCACAAGGAGGGGGGGCAATCTGCACAAGTTGGTTATTCATGCCCCTTTTTAATATCATTCCATAGTCCACTAAACCATTAAACACCATACAAGGGGAAATTTTATTCTCTTTTTCAATAATAATCAAATATATTGTAAATACAATCATAGTAGTATTTCAGTACATTATAAAACACAGCGTAGACAGAATAAAATACTGCTGCCACATTCATCTTTAACACAGTAGGGTTTTTATGATGTTGTGTTATTAATTACAGTGCACTGTGTGTTTTTAAAAAATGGCCCAATATTTTTTGATGCTTTCCTCCACTGTAAGATGATGGCTAATCGTTATTCCAGTTCCCTTAAGCAATACCCACAGTAATAAAAATAGGACACATTCATTTATTCTCCACATCTATTGGAGGTGACCAAAAGCAGTCAGTTCCTGTAACTAGAAATAATGGCATCATTATATTTTATTGGCTGTTTTCCATTTCTGTGGTAAGGAGGTGCTTTGAAATACTCTACACTGTGTGCCATATCCACTTGACCTGCTTGTGCTCCACAAATGTGCTGCAAGGTTAGTCGAGCTTCACAGAGCACTGGCATAAAATGGCATTCAGCCTGAGGATCTGTAAGTGAGGAGTGAATATGTAAATTCTGTTTTTTTTTTACATACTTCATTACACCATACTGGTGAGTATGATTAGTGGTTTGTGAGTATAATAAACAGTTTGTGAGTATAATTCGCTATTCCAGTTCCAGCAGGACAGACGACCAACGGGTCTGAGTCACTCCAGCGAAGCGCATACTTAGGACTGACAGCTAAAAGCAAACTTCTGATCTAATAAAGTAGGCATCTGTTAGTTCAGCCTCTCTCTCTCTCTCTCTCTCTCTCTCTCTCTCTCTCTCTCTCTCTCTCTCTCTCTCTCTCTCACACACACACACACACACACACACACACACACACACTGGCTCTCTGTTCCCCCTCAAGCCAAAACTGGCTAATGCCATATTGCCATCCTCAGAGATCAGATATAAAATAAAACCTGATCTCAGAGGTTATTGTGACTGCAAATAAAAACAACTGAACAGTGGCCTCTGTCTTTTGCGCTGTACATCTGAGAGAGATCTGAGTTACTTTGTGTGTAGAAGCTTCTCTACTCTGTTAATAATTCAC
The DNA here is from genome assembly GCF_029633855.1 of Hoplias malabaricus. Taxonomy (NCBI): domain Eukaryota; kingdom Metazoa; phylum Chordata; class Actinopteri; order Characiformes; family Erythrinidae; genus Hoplias; species Hoplias malabaricus. The sequence continues at coordinate 22,311,196 of NC_089816.1, read as the reverse complement.
TTGAGCCTGCTCCACAGCCTGAACAACAAAAAGCTTTCAGAGGAAGAGAAAGTGGGCTAAAAAAAAGAGCAAAAAAGAGGTTTTAAAGGTAAAAGCAGAATAACCATTTCAGCTCCGCAGGGCAGCCCTGGGTTTCAGGACCTTGGACAGCACCACATCTCTGCTTCAGGACAGCGCAATTTTTATGGGATGTTTAGATGTACACACTAATTACGCTAACAGTTATTTACATCTGCATTGGTGGTAAATGTCATCTGGAGTTATAGACTATCAAATAATTATTCACCACTCAGAATAATCTGACTCCTGTGGAGCCAGAGTGATCTCATTATGGAATTTCTAAAGTGTCGTTAAAAGTGCTCGGTGTTAATGATCTCTCCTCATGTGCTTGGACACGTTTCTCACCACATCGACGAGCTGCGAGATCTTCAGGCCGAAGCGCACTCGGACCGTGTTGTTGGAGTGTTGGGTGGGACGGACCCAGCGCTGGTAACCCTGAAACAGGTCCCTCAGCAGGGCATCCTCCCTCTCGGCCAAGGACACAAACTCTCCACCAGCTACACACACACACACACACACACACACACACACACATACACAATAGCTTATACTGTTAGACGTAAGGCACTGAATGCATACTATACACATAAAAGGAGCTTTTGCATCAATTTATGAAGAAAAAAACAAAAAGAGTGGTGTTTGCAAAAGTTATGGCACTTTTAATATTGTATGCAATTTCCTTCAAGATCATTTAGGGGTGTATTAATGTGTCTTGTCTTATCTGGTCTAAACATACCTCATTTAGTCTTAACCTTGTGTATCTAGTCTTATACATTGTCTTATTAGGTCTTATCTATTTCGTTTTTGATGAACAGGTCTAAAACTTGAGGAAGAGATTCATACTTTTAAATGTGTCCCCTCTAGAGACATGTCCTTTTTTGGGTGGTGTCCATACTCCTGCACCCAGCTGTGAGCGAGGTCTGAATTGTGTTAAAGCAGGACTCAGTCGTGCAGACTCAGGGAAATGAAGAGAAGGGCGAACAGAAACCCTACACTTTTCGCTCAGCAGACGAGCAGTAAGCTGAACTTTTTGCTTACTGACCCCAGGTGAGGTCATCGGCACCTGACACGGTGGTTGAAAAACAACCAAAAGCAAAGGAAGCAAAGTGAGGGCAACGTTTACATTTACAGTTTTCCCCTACAGCCTTTCTCTAACATGACTTCTAATTAACGAGCATCAAAAAGCAATAATGATGCACTCACGCGTGAACAAATGAATCCATTTGCACCGCTGGGGTGTTGCGGTCAGTACTCACCTGTGCTGCTGGTGGCGCCCGTGAGCGCAAACAGCGCAGAAAGAGCGCAAACCGCAAACTTCATCTCACACCAAGCACCAGAGGCGAAGATCCTCGGCTCTGCGCAGACAACACGGAGCGCGAGCGCAGCAGTGACCCCTGCCTTAAACAGCCCCCACCCGACCTGCCCCAAACGGCACCTCCTCCAAAACACAGCCCAGCGGCTCCCGCTGAAGCTCGAGCTCAGTCTGCTGGCCACAGCGCGCGCCAACAAACTGCAGGCGCGCGCTCACACAGACCATGCCCACAGAGACACGTGTCCGTCTGCTGTACGGGGGCCCTGTAAAGCAACCGAGCATTATTACAGACACGGGGTCTAGAAACTTTATAGGCTTATAAAGTGACTTTTAATTTTCAAATAAATGAATAAACAAATATATTTCAGGCACAAGACACAGAGATATCTTTAAAAATATTTACTCCCTCAAGCTCCAGGCAATGAAAAATAACATTAAAAATTCTATGTTATTGTTTTTTCTGGAAATATATTCTGCATTGTAAAGTCTACCTGGAATCACTGGGCGCCAGGTGGGAACACACCCTGAAAGGGACAGCAGTCCTTTACAGGGCAACACACACTCTCACATTCACTCACACGCTCGCACCTACGGACACTTTTGGAGCAGAAAATCCCAAGGGAAATTTAAAAAAGAAATACTTTTTAAAAATGAGAATCCTTAAAGCTGCACCTGATGCTGTTTATTTCAGCTTAAAAGAGAAAATTTAAAATGTATTTTTGTCCTTCAGGGCCACCGTACTGTGAGTGATTAAACTGTGTTAATGAAGTGGATGTTTTGGGTTCTGTAGATTTTGCTCAGCCTTGTTTCGAAGCCGCAGTGAAGGAGCTGTAGAGAGTAATGCTACATAGAGAGGGTTTCTTTTGTTTTCTGTTTATTTTCTAATTGAACTTGTAGAAAACCTTTAACAAAACTAACCCACTTCTGTATAACATCACTTTATTGTGAAATGATGCCTGCGTGTGTCACCTGCTGTACTGCGTGTTAAGGACTGCAAGTATGCCCCACAATGCATGAAAACAAACATGTGCGTGTGCGTGTGTGTGTGTGTGTGTGTGTGTGCAACAACCATGTGCATATTGACATACAAAGATGTTCAGTCTCAGCTGAGTCCGGGACAACACAAACACACACACACACACACACACACACACACACACACACACACACACACACTTCTCCTCAATGTTTTGTAGCAGCAGTTGGAGCTCAGATGATTTTCTGCTCCAGTTGGAAGCAGCTGTGGCCGTCATAAGGCCACAGCCTCCCACGCTCTTCACACACACACACATACACACACACACACACACACACACACACACACACACACACACACAGCTGTCACTATCAGTTAAAGTTGTATTTGTGTAATCTGCACATTATTTTGGTGATTATTCAGATTATCGTGTTGATGGTTTTAAAAACATTTTTCTATAAAATACTTCAGTATTGAGTTATTATTTAAATAAAGAGATCTTGATAAAACATTTACACTTCTGACAAACAGAATGGGGCATGTACTTCAATTCTAACATAAATGGATTTTTATATATATGTCCCTACACTGAAGTTCTCATGGACTACTAACTATCATCACCAGTAGATTGACCAGAGGAGGATGGGTCACCCCTTGTGAGCCTTGGTTCCTCCCAAGGTTTCTTCCTCAGCTGGGGGAGTTTTTCCTTGCCACTGTTGCCCCTGGCTTGCTCACTTGAGGGTTTTACATTTGTCTTTACATTTCATGTCAAATCTTGTCTTACTGGAATTCTGTGAAGCTGCTTTGTGACAACATCAGTTGTGAAAAGCGCTATATAAATAAATTTGATTTGATTTGATTTGATTTGATATAAATATGAGTGTTCATTCTCAGTCTCAAAATTCATGGAGGAGTGCTCTGACACAAGAGAATTATAGTTAATATGCTTTTCTTTAAATAAATATCAAAATCATATTATTAGTAAATCACATACAGAACTGTGCAGGAGTCTTAGGCATCTTAGATAATGCTGGGCTGGTATAAAGTTATATATAATCACAGTAAATACAAACTAATTATAATATAAACATATGAGAAATATAAGATCATTTTTGTTCTATAAAGTAGTAGGTGAGAGTGAGTTTGAAGAACAAGGTTTTGTGCAGATTCTCATTAATTTGCATGAATTTGTTAAATCCACAGCACACATTATTTAAAATCATTATTTACTCACCGCTAAAACTAGGTGCTGGATGATAACCTCAAATAATACAGACTCCACGAGGAGAAATTTGGACAAAGTTAAACCGACACATTCACACACAGAGGATCGCACTGGAGTAATGTGATTGGGTTTCTTTTAATGTTGGGCGTTATTTGTTGTTTGTTTTTAGCAAATAAACACTTACTGCTCAGATAAATAGCTTTTTAAATCTTAATCTCTGGGGCCTAAAACTTTTGCACAGTGCTGTAGAGTATAAAAGATAGTCCACACACTCATAATAATGAATTATTATCCATTATAATTAACAAATAACAATAGAATCCACATCTGAACATCTCTACAGACCCCTGCAAACAAATAAGGGCTCAACAGACCGAAAAATGATTTAAATATTCATACATTTTAAAATATTCAGTGATTTAAATATTTCATAAAGCGTTCCCCTGCCCTCAGCGTCTCCTCACAGCGGTGGAGTCCAGGAGAGCGGCTCAGTAAAACAATGTGGAAAAAGCAGAGGATGAAAGGCCAAATCTTAAACGTGATCCCTGTAAAGGTCCAGGTCAGCGGCACATCTTCATCCATCTCGAGGGTGGTGGTGGGTGATCAGTTCTGTCTCTCTCTCTCTCACACACACACACACACACACACACACACACTGACCACTCCAACATTTGGAACTACTGTAAGTGCTTTTGTCTGAATTAAATGCAATAAAGACACGGTCGACACAATTAAACTGAAATTTCACATGATTTGCATGTTGTACTTCTTTATTTCCATAATGTTAGTACAATTTCAGATTATATTTCCTATATCCATAGATATATGGACAGACATTCCATTATCACTTGGCCACGGGAGCGGCCGATAAATCAATGCTGTCATTCAGTCAGAGAAAATACATATATGATTTTTTTTTAAAATGTAATAAACAAAGCAGAAACTGCATGGTTTGACCCAAACTGGGAGAGCACAGAGGACAGCGCAGGTGTGTATGGTGCATGCATGTGTGTGTTATATCTGTGTGTAAAGATGGATTTGAATAGATATGTCTTTGGACTGAAATTGATACTTTTACATCGGTTGAAAAAATAAACATGCCCAAATTATTCAGAATGTTTAAAAGTTTAGGAGTGAACATGGTTTTTCTTTCCAACAGAGTTAATCCTGAGATGTGATGGCATGTGTGTGTGTGTGTGGGGAGTGAGATTCTAAACCATGTGATGGTTAAAGGAGCAATTAGTCGTTTTCATCCTCTAAGAGTCGTAAAGAATGTACTAAATTTTGATTATTTTTTTCATTTTTTTAATACAGTTTATGTAGTCCCAGAATTCACTAGTTTATACTCCACAGAGCGGACCACCACATGGGCCTCTATCATGTTTATTAAAATAGGTTTAGAACAGGGTCTCTTACACATCCAGGCCACTAGGTGTCACTAAAATCATCCTCTAATAACATGAAGAAGAGTCACTGGAGAAAAAGAGTGGTTGTTCCTTTAGAATCATGTGCAAAGGTTTGGGCACCCAATCAAATAACAATTCATAAAAGTAAAATGGATAAAGAGCATGAAACCCAGTCACTTTTAATTAATCTTCTCAACTTCGTGATGCTTATGACAGACTGTAAAATAAATTTTTACATTTTTTAGAAAGGTCTTTTCGGCTTCAGACTGGAGCAGTCATGGTATTATATCACTCATCTATTAACTGTTTGTTTCTATTATGTTCAGGGTTTCTTTGGTAATCCCTCTGTAATTTAAACAATATGCCCCAGTATCTGTGTGTGTGT